>NW_024062743.1:9542500-9770000 GCF_006381635.1 Hibiscus syriacus | reverse complement strand
TATGTAAAAACATATGTTACGGGCTGAGGGTTCTTCTCTTTAGAGTTCTTGACGCTTCACGCGGAGATTTCTCTTTGTTTAACTCTTGATGCTTTAGACAAATACGAAAATCATGAAATGGAAGGAGACAAAATCCTCTCAACGCTAGGGACGGATGCAAGATTTTATGTGGGGGAACTAAAATTTAAAGGGATAAACTAAAATTTTAAGGGACAAACTAAAATTCTAAGGGGAACGAAACAAATTTCACTAGGAAATACATAGAATAAAATTTAAAATATATGATAATTTTAAATTTTCATGAGTTGACTGCTCCCACCCGCCCCCGGTCCACCCCTGCTTAACTCCATTACCTCAGTACTCTACGGGATATTTTTACGGACAGTTTCATTTCCAACATCTTAACGTTGCGGACTGGAAAGACCAGAATATTCCTTTCCAGATGATTCATCGGTGTTTATGATAAAGATGTTAGTAGTTACCCAACCCTTTCTGTGGAATTATTTCATATCAGTCTCTATACTTAAAATTTTCGTATGGGATAAGCACAAATAAAATCAGGATAGACATGCCTAATAAAATAAGCCAATAAACTAAAAAATTTAGATTTTTTGGGTGACACCCTATACTAAGGGTAGATCTGTAACATCCTAAAATCAGGGTTAGTGATAAAAATGTAAGTTTTGAAAACTCTGTGCTCAATTTTGAAATAAGTTAAAAGTTTGGGGATTTGATTGAAAATAATGTGATAAGGATTAATTAGTAGATATGAAAAGAATTAAGGGTAAAATGGTCATTTGACAATGAATATTTTTTTTATCTTTCCTTTGGGCTATAAAACACATGGAAGAATTAAAGGAAAATAAAAGTTCCAGAGAACTCCTCTTCATTCTTCTTCTGTCGTGGAGCACCTAGCAAAGGTGAGTCTTCTGATTAAAAGATTATAAGTTGAAATTAAGTTTGGGTTTTGATTATTAGATGATATTTAAACTTAAGGAAAGTTTAAGGTTGCTTAAAACTTAAAGATTGATAAGTTATGAAAGATTGAATATAAGAAGTTTTTAAGTGAATTATTGTAAAAGAGTTAGTAATTGAAGTTGGGGGTTAAATTTGACTTGTCATCAGTCAAAATAAGAAATTCAAAGTGTTAGAAACGAATTTAGAACATGTTGATAATTCGGTACGATTTTTAACTTTAAGAATTTGGATGAGATATGAGAGATTATAAGGTATTGGAATGAAAGAAGTTAGTTAAAATGGTTGTTGTTAAGTTTAAGGGTATAAAAGGAGTTATATATGATAGATTTAAGTGAAGTGTTGGTAATTTTTGGGTAAAAACTGTCTGTTATGGGCAGGGTGTATCGGTACGCTATGAATATGTATCGATAAACTAAGACCAAATTTTGAAGAACAACCACATAGTGTATCGATACCCGTGTATCGATACACACAGGCATGCATCGATACATGAAAATTTTGAAGCTATTTTGGGTACCGATACACTCATAGTGTACCGATACCCCTAAAGGAAAATGTGAATATTGGACCATTAAATTCACTTAAGTTATTAGTATCAAATCACAAGGTGTAGGAATATGATAATTGCCTTTAAAATTATATTTATGTAGATACAAAGCCTAAACGAGTTCCGGAACCATTGACAAGTAAGATCGAGCAGGGGGAAAGATAAGAGATCGGTATTAACTAGTGAGGCCAGGTGAGTGCATCTTATTTGAATATAGGATTATATGGAAATTGGACTTGCGATAAGTCTATTTCCTCTAAGTCTAGTGCATGAAGTCATAAATATAAGTATGTGAATTACATGAAATGTATGTATGCTCGATTATATGAGTTGATATATTCTGGTATGTGCTATGTGGTTTATGTGAGTATAAAAGATAAATCACGTGATAAGACCTATGCGATATATGGAAATGAAATTATTTGAATATGAAGAATTATAAGAGAACAAATATAAGTTATATGAATAATAGAAACATGAGTTAGACAAGTACATAGTGGTATGATCAATTATGAGAATTAGTGTATTATAGTTATATGATTTATGGAGAATTGAAGAAAACTAGATAAGATTGAATTATAGAATGAGTTGGGAATAATATATTACTTAGGAAACTTGAACATAAAGTGATGATATGCACATATAATATCAAGATATATGTTTATAAATATGACATAGGTTATGTAATATAAGTACATACCAATCACTAAAGAATAAGATAGATGTTACAATATAAACTATATTATGAATTAGTGACGTAGGAATGTGATATAAATATGTAATAAAAGTTATGTGTTATATGATAAATATGAATATATGAGAACAAGAGATAAGATAAGTGACTTTGTGATAGAAGCTATATGAACATGAATTATGTAAATAGGAATAATCTAATTGCTATGTGACTATGAATATTTGAATATGTATCTATGTGATGTGATATATGAGGTCATATGAAATATTATGTGACTACGTGACTAGATGTGATCTTATGAAAATGGATAATGAGCTATGTGAAAGAGCTATGAGATTATGTATATATGTGATAGAAATATGTGAATGTATAATAACATGAATATTACTGCCCATGTTATGTGTTATGAGAGCTAGAGGTATAGTTGGCATGCCAAGAGTCGAGGGTCTACCCGGTCATTTGGGACATATATGTATTCTTTGGAGCATGTGTGAGGTCTTTTGAGACACATACTTGATCTTTGGCATATGTATATGATTCTTAAGGAATTTCTGCGTGGTTCTTATGGACATTTGGCACTTCGATGCATTTCTATGCGCACTATGGTGTAATTCTACGTGGCACTTCAGTGCATTTATATGAGCTATGGTGACAACATTAGTGAACAACCTCTATAGACTCACATATCTATAGTTCTCACATATGTACATGGACTAAACAAGATATAATAACAAATATATATTTGTGATATGATAAATTTTATAGAAATATTATGATGTTGTGTGTGTATAGTGTTTGATTAAGAAGGTTAAGTATACAAGTATATGATTAAAAGAGAAATTTCTAGTGATGAGTTATGTATATGTATGCATTTCTTGCTAGGTAATCTGATATGATTTTATATGATATGATGTAATAAAGTGATTTGGTATAGCATGATAGAACGAAACATGCATGCATTATTAAATGTTATAAAGTGCATTATAAGTTTTATATGCCTCACTAAGTCGTCGACTTAGCGTGTGAATGTTTCACACGTAGGTTGGAAAGCGAGAAGAGAAGCTAAGAGGAGCAAGACATGTCAGCATTTTCCTTACGAAGTTCATATCATAAAAGTAAAGATAATATGTATTTTTTTGTTCTTTCGGATATAGTTGGCATGTACTATTAGATTTGAATTAAATATGCTCTAATAGGTTTTGTAAAACCAATTGATTTTAATTAATGAAAAATAATCATTTGTTTTTGAATTGTGTATTTAATTTTTTTTCTATTTTGTTAAGAAAAACGTTTGAAAAATCAATGTGATACATCGGACTCGGATCCGGGTCGGATACGGGTTGGGGGTGTTACAATTAAAATCTCCCCTCCTTTAAAGAAAATTCATCCTCGAATTTTCACTGCACACATTGATAAGAACATATCTTCTAATGTTCTCATGTTACTTTCTTTACTTAATCTTTCCTATCATCTGGCATACCGTTCTTACTTCTATATCATACATACCATCTACACTTCCATATAATTTTTGTCATACATATTCTTTTAATTTCCTTTTTCATTTAATTTCTTATCCCTTTACTCCTCCAAAAATTAAGATGTCCTGGTATCATAGATCATATCTTTTCAAATCTTTATCGCATTTTGATAACTCTGATAGTTAACATTACTTGCACAAACCTTATTCTTTATAAAATCCTTATTTGAGTCACAATACACATATCTCTTTTTCATCACATTAACTTTTCTGTCAATCCTTAACTTCCGTCAAACATACAAATTCTTATCTCCTTCACTTTTCAAATCTTCTTACCATATAGATCATATTTTTTCTTCCTGTTTCAATACTCTTTTATACTCATTTATGATTATCGATCTTTATCGCATCTTCATAACTTTTTATATTTAACTTTACTTATACAGAACCTCATTCTTTACCATCTCTTATACTTGTATTTTCCTTCCTTAAAGCCCCCCATTTTAAAACATACAAATACTTATTTCCTTGCCTACATCCTATCTATCTGATCAGAATACACAACCACATCCAGATCCATATCATCATTGATTAACTCAACTTTATCTTTTCTTCAAATCTTATAACTTCTTATTCATACATATTAATCCTTATCTCTTTCGCTACATCACATTTACATAATCAAAATACATAACCATTTACAAATTTTACGCCATACTTTGTTAGCGTAACCTGACATTATCTTTAATCCTTTTACTCTAATACATTCATCATCATTTAACCTTATCAGTATGCAATAGTTCTTCCAATCATCTACACTCTTTTCGATCGAAACTAACTTAGCACTAATTTATTTGACTCATCAAACTCATATTCTTACTTCTTCACAATGTAATTTTCCTGGGTTCAAACTCAAGTATTACAATTTCCTTTATCTTATAAACCAATCATCAATGTACCCATTCTTAAATTCTTACAAAACAATACCTATCTCACTTGATCTATTTAAAACACTTCTTCTACTTCACTTTTCATAATTTCGAACAAAACTTTTAATCCAATTGACCACGTAACTTCATATTCAATCTTACTCTTTACTTTATCTTCCAATATCAAATCCTACTATTCAAGTGTTTCTGACTTTCATTAGATTTGATCTTTTAACATGAATACTACTAATTCCAACCATGATTTATTCGAAACCCAAAATTTCTGCCTCTCTTTGATAGTGCTAATCTTTATAAAATACCAATTCTCTTAATCATTCTGAGCACTCTCTAGTACTTTAGCACATATAACTACTTCTTGAAAAAGAAATGATTTCAACACCAATAGCATTCTTTTAATCTAACTGCAATTCTCTACTAACTACTTGCATACATCGTTTCATTTAAATCAGCTTAGCAAATATTCACTCAACTTATTAAATTGCACTCTTATCCATACACAATACGATTTCCCCCAGTTTCAAGCTCATAAGCTCTGGCTTTGCATATATATATATATATATATATCTGATAAACTTATCACCGAGATACTTATTATCAAAGTTTTCGAAACGAATATCCACATCACTGAATCTTTTATCATTCTCATAATAGCATTTGTTTACTATAGTTTAACTCATCCACATAGTAACGAAACTACTTCATCTAACTTCTTCACTTCAAAATAGTAGAAACTCTTTAATGTTCTTATGGTGACATTTGTTCATCATATTCTATCTTATCCATGTAATAACAAGAATACTTTATATTACCTTTCCAATTCAAAATAGTAGAAACCCTCTAACGCTATTTTAACATGATTTCAACTTGCTGAAATCCACCTTTTACCCTTACGAAACACTTCCTGAGGTGTTCTCTCTTCATCCTGCCTAGCCAGGGCAGGTGAATTGCTATCACCATCAGGTCTATCACCTCTCACTTTTTTTGAAACTATCATTATAATAATTCTATTATAATGTAATAATCTAATTCTATTAGCAAGACAGCACACTCCTTATACTATCAGATCAGAATTTTTTTCACTTTGAGTTGGCATGTACAAATTTTAAAACTCTTTTAACTTCGGTTTAAGCCTAGAATCGGGTAAACCTTAGCTCTGATACCATTAATATATGATAAATGTTATAGAAATATTATGATGTTGTGTGTGTATAGTGTTTGATTAAGAAGGTTAAGTATAAAAGTATTGATTAAAAGAGAAACTACTAATGATGATTTATGTGTATGTATTTCTTGCTAGGTAATCTGATATGATTTTATATGATATGATGTAATTAAGTGATTTGGTATAGCATGATAGAACGGAACATGCATGCATTATTAAATGTTATAAAGTGCATTATAAGTTTTATATGCCTCACTAAGTCGTCGACTTAGCGTGTGAATGTTTCACACGTAGGTTGGAAAGCGAGAAGATAAGCTAAGATGAGCAAGACATGTCAGCATTTTCCTTACGAAGTTCAGATCAAAAAAGTAAAGATAATATGTATTTTTTGTTCTTTCGGATATAGTTGGCATGTACTATTAGATTTGAATTAAATATGCTCTTATAGGTTTTGTAAAATGAATTGATTTTAATTAATGAAAAGTAATCATTTGTTTTTGAATTGTGTATTTAATATTTTTCTATTTTGTCAAGAAAAACATTTGAAAAGTCAATGTGACACCTCGGACTAGAATCTGGGTCGGATACGGGTTGGGGTTGTTACAAGATCTCTTACAGAGTAGGTATATTTAGGGTTTTAAATAGCAGACCGCTAACGCTATAGTGGCCATTATTTCACGATCGGACCATCGTCTGAAATTGATATTGCTTGAAATAACGATGTGAATGAAGAATCACACTAATAGTGGCCGCAACTTAAAGGGTAACGACCGATCACGGTGATAACAACCCGTTATTCCCATTACACCAAATCAATCCATCAAAATGGGTTCGAAAAAGAAAAAGAGAGAGAAGGGGGATTCGAACACAACAAAAAATGGGGTGTTCCAAAAAAACGAAAAAAGAAAGATATTATATTAACATTACTCCACCGTTTGTGTTTTGTGGGTCTTACTAGAGTGGAAATCACTGGAATCCAGTGCCGTTTCAGATATTTTTGGGGCCCTAAGCAAAATTAAAAAATAGTCCCTTATGAATTGAAAGTATATTATATTACTTTGAATAATTAATTTAAAATTTTGTTAATAAACCGTAGAAAATAATTAAATTAGGGCTTTAAATTATAAAAGTAAAAATTATGATTGAAAAAAAATTAGGGGCATCAATTTTAAAGGTAAAAAGTGAGATTAAAAAAATTAGAGGCCTCGATTTTAAAGGTAAAATGTGAATTAAAAGATTAGGTACTTCAATTATAAAGGTAAAAAGTGAAATTGAAAAAATAGGAGTTCAATATAAAGGTAAAATGAGATTGAAAAAAATCATGGTCATCAATTATAAATATAAAAAAGTGGGATTGAAAAAATTAATTGTCTCAATTATAAAAATAAAAAGTGTGATTACATAAAATAGGGACATCAATTATACATATAAAAATAAAGTTAAAGAAAATAAAATTACTCAATTATAAAATAAAAAATATAATAGAAAAATAGGTGGCTTATAAAAAATGGGCACCCTTAGCGATTGCTCAGGGTACACCCCCTAATAGCCGGCTCCACTGGAATTGGAGAAGGAAATATTCGTCAGAGTGGAAATCACTAGAATTGGAGAAAGAAAACTTCTGTTTAACTTGAGTTTCTCTTTTAAGTTTGAACATGTCATGGTTTTTGAGGTTTTAGCTATTGGAGAAGAAAGCACAAAGAAATAGGGAGAAAGGAGAGAACGATGGGGGTGGGGTGGGGTTGTTGGGGGAGTTTAGGATTAAAATATTTTAGGGTTTATTAGGCTTAAAACATAATTCACTCACATTTATATTTTCTATTTTTAATTTTTTAATGAATATATTAATTTTTCATTCCTACTATTTTTTAGAATTTATAATTTAATCTTTAGTTTAGAATATAAATTTTTATTTTTATTTAATTTAGTCATAATTTCAGTCATTTAAATAAAATGTTTTCACAATATTATCATTAATTAATTATCTTATCTTATTACCGGATTTTTAAAGTCTTATATTTTGTTAAACTATATATCATTTTCACTTAAAAACGTTAAAAAATTATTAAAAATGATTCCTTATAATTATAATTATTATGTTTTAGGGTAAGTTGTGCGAAATTTAAAATAATTCATAACTGTGACACCCGTAAATATCGCAATGACATTCGTTATATCTGCAATTGTGATAAACGCGACGCGACCGAAAACGCGACCGCAAATGCTATTTAAATCGCTGGGTGTATTTGCAGCGGTAAGTCAAAGAAAAGAAAAAGGCATCTCAATGCCGTAGCAAAAGCATTTCGACACTCTTTGGAGGAAGCTATCCACTATATCAACAAGAATGAAAGACATTCCTAAATCAACCAAACTTGCTGGATAAGATCATCAGAACGGAGACTCTCAACTCTTTGGAAGCAAATGCATTGCCTCGCCTTGAAATTTGAGTTTGCTTCTGATCATATTTTTGCTGGTAGAGGTTTGGTTGACGTGTATCCAAAGTGCGAAATTATGATTAACGCTTATTTAAATAGACTTTAAAGATGAGATCGTGTAGACTACTTTGATTGATGGATACGCTTATTGGGGATACATTGTTCGCTTATGAGGATATGGTTAAAAAGGGAATATTTGCTGTTTTTCTCCGTGTACGTTTAGTGCTTGCGCAGCATTAAAGGCTCTGAATTTTGGGAAACGTCTCCATTCAGTTATGGTGGAGGGGGGTTTGACTTGGAGATTTCAGTGGGAAACCCTCTTACAGATATGTATGCAGAAGTGGGATAGTGCCTCAAATGTGTTGGAATTGACTCTTGAGTGTAGAAATATTGTGTCATTGATGGACATGTCAATAGAGGATGCTTCAAATGTTTGTATTCAGCATGTAGATGTTGGATAATCTGCACATGCCAGTGCATATTCCTGTCGTTCTTTAGAAAAGAAATGATACCATCATGTCTGCACATAATCAAAATATATTGATGAAACAACTTGTCGGGAAAAAATTTAGACTCAGATAATACACAAGCGATAGCATACTGTGCGTCAGATATTACAGAATTGTGTAAGTACTAAAGCATATACATGTAATTAGTTTAGGCTTAAGAATCTGATTACTAATTAAAATCATATTTCCAATAGTCTTGACGGTAGATATCCGCTGTCTCTCATGTTTTTTGAGGTTGATGTGCTTTATCTTGAGTTATCATGTCAAATTTGAGCTATCGACCCTGCAGGTTCCATGTATTTTACACTCCGTATCATAAGAACGAAAACGATGTGCAACTGAAAGATTTACCTTTGGGCATCTTCTTTTCTGGTTTACAATGGACAACTGAGATTTCTTCTTATTATTCTTTGTTTCTCTTTAGCTTTGGATTTGGTTGGTGTTTCCATTGTCCATTCCTCAAAGTACTGCAAGAGAAAAAAAAAAGTACCGACAAAATTAGGAACAAAGCAGGAAAAAAAAACTAGATCTAGTAGAATGCTTCAGTTGTGGATGGTTTACCTGTTGCTTTTGTCTTCTCTCGAGTTCCGCCTACCGAAATGCAAGTAAATGAGAGCTTAGATCTTGCATATTGTACATGATAAAAGCTAACGAAGACAAGTAACATTAGTGTTACCAGAGCCTGATTAAGATGAGCATTCTCTTGTTTCAGTTGGTTCAACTCTGCTTCCAGCTCAACTGTGTATGCCTGTAAACACAACCAACCTTAGTTACAATGGTCACTTCTACAGAAACCCATTACTTGTAATAACAAAAACAGCATGAAATCATCAATCACATAAGTTAATGGCCTAATCGCTATTGTATAAACCTTCATACTTGTGATACGTAGCCTACATAATTGTGATATATATATATATATATATATATATATATATATATATATTTGTTTAGAATTTTCTTAATCACGACTACAGTCTATCAATTTAATATAAAGCAGGGGTAGGAGTACCTGTTTTCTAGCTCTAGACCTTGCAGCTGATTCCCTATTCTTAATCATCCTGCGTTGCCTTCTCTCAACTACCTTTTCTATTGGACCATCGATGATCCTTTTCCTTCCTCGTAGTCCACCTATCTCCATACCAAATTGAGTGGCTGCAATATCAACTTGATTGGTACACATCCCTTCTGGTGATACAGTACTTATTGGTGACACCATTCCCATTGCCTGTCCTGGTCCATAGCCACCAGCTGTGGCTACTTTCCTGTTATAACAGACGGATGTCGACGGTGGTGGGGCAGCTGGCTGGTAGGCTCCACCACCCCTCTTACCATCATTAAGATACACCGATGAATCACCAAGTACTCCCCCTGGTGGCATTGTCTGGTATGTACTCCCATTAAAACCACAACTGCCGCCCATTTCCATAATGGGCCTGGGAATGAAATTCGGACCCACAGCGGCGTTATTGCTAGACTGATGCAACCCAAACTTCTGCTGAAGTTGCGGTGGTGGCACACATGGTTCCCGAACAACACCTGCCTTAACCAAGAAATCCTCCAAGGTCATTTTTCCGAAGGTAGGCTGTCGAGTACTGGTTTTCTCAACATCCTGCAAGTTGCTGTTATTACTCAGCCGTTGTCCTTGTTGCACTCTATGTATCTCAGACCAAACTTCATCGACAGTCTTCCGACACAACGTTGCAGGGAGCGTAAGCGAGCCTTGTCTCGGAAGGCTAGGCTGCCTAACTACACCTTTACTGCTTCCTGCTGTTCCATTCAAAGAAAAGTTAACACGGCTGCTGCTAACCGGTCCAGTTGCACCGTTATTGTGATGATTGCTACTATTGGAGTCGGTAGCTTGGTTTTCTTCAGCGTTCCATATGCTTGTAAGGAATTCGTCCATGTTCATGGACCCAAAGTTCTTCCCACCCTCGCATAACGTATGCTGGAACTCGTCGAGAGTGAGAGAATAGATAGAGGATTGCTTTCCGAGGGCCGACAAAGGGTGGCTCTTTTGCAACTGCGACTCAACCTCTCCCGCCTCAGACTCCTCAACCACCATTTTTGAGGTGAAAGCTTTGAACACTGCCTCTGATGACTTATATATATGTAGCAACACTCACTATATAAAGAAAGAAACTCTGAAAATCTTGTAGTAAACCATAAAAAACGAGATTATGATTGATAATTGAATATTGTAGCAGATTGTTAAAGGGGAAAGTAAACAAATTGCAGAAGCAAAGAAGAAGAGTTGATGCAAAAGGATGCATTATAATTTACTTACAACAGTGGAATAATAGATGAGCGCACATGGACACTAAAGGCAAAAGACAAATTAAAATGATGGGAATTCATGGGAGATTAAATTCAATAACCGGGGAGTGCTTTTTCAGGTCAAGGATAAAGGCTTCTAAAGTGGGTGAGCAATGGGAATCTATAGCTTATCTTCACCATCCTCCATCAATTAAAATATAATAATGTTCATCTTGCCAGAAGATATCCTCTTGTTTTCAAATGGATCTTCAAAATTTAGTTTTTGTGCTACATTTTAATTTCATTGTACCTGTTTTGCCCCCCCCCCAAGTATATGAAAATTAAATAAGAAAACATCTTTTATTTAATATTTTAGAAATAAAACGATAGGAAATGGTGGGGAGAATGAGGTAAACTCCTCTATACCTAACTAATTTCCATATCTCTCTTAATGGCTAGAAAAGTTTTCCCAAAACAATAAAGTTGACGAATATCTTAAATTTTATAAAAAAAATTAAAGGTACATATGCACGTTGAACTACTCAAAGTGCAACAGATATAATGGTGGGCCAACAAGGAAACTGCAAAAGAATCTTTCCTATTATGGAAAAATGATTATATCCCTTGACTAATTAAGTACCACTAGACTTAAATCTAAATCAAATCATTTAAGGGTAAATTACAAATTTAATATCTAAATTATCAGTTTTATTCTGTTTTAATATATAAACTTTAATTTTTTTTTTTCAAAAGCATGCATAACAACGTCTAGTTTTGTTTCGTTTTAGTACTCTACCATTAAAAATTTAATGGGCGATTTGCATGTGACAAATTTTTATGTATAAATTGCATCATTCATTATTCAATTACCTTCTCACTCCTATTTTGATCACTGAAATTTAAATTTTTATAATTTAATTACTTCACTTCCAGATTATTCCTAATTTAATCACACTATCTTTCAAATTTATTTGTTTTTATTTTTAACTATATATTAATAAAATAATAATAAAAATATCATGTCATAAAAATTATTAATAAAATAAATTAGAGTTATTAAAATAAAAGCAATTTGAAAATTGAGTAATTAAATTGAAATTTTTTAAACTTTTTTTAACAAAATAGTAGGTAGATAGTTAAGGGATGACTGATGTAATTTACTCATAAAATATTTATGCAGTGCCGACGAATTTTTAACGACGAGGTACTAAAACGAAAAAAAGTTAAATGTCAGACATGATTTTAAAAATATTAAAATTTTAAGTATTAAAATTGATTAAAACTGATAATTTAAATATTAATCACGTAATTTATCCATAGTTTAATTTTCATTACTTAGGAATAGAAAGATAATTAAAATTAACGAAAAAGGAACATAAAGGTAAAGGGCGGTTTTTTTATTTAATAATGAAAATAGCTAACTAAACTTACCTATCATTCCGCACTTGATTATATTGGTGGACAAATCTATAAGAGGTTGATTACGATGATTCATGGGTTTATTTTTTAACATAAAATTATATGTTCGTTCTCAATGGTAATAATGATAACCTAAGAGGTTTGGCTAACGGATTAAAAACTGTTTTTCAGATGGTTAAAGCAGCCATCCCCGTTGAACACATTATTGGTGTGGAGAGAAAGAAAAAGAAGTGAAAGTGGATGACATTACCTGAAGAATTCAACAATGGAGGAGGTGCAGTTGGACCAGAATGGTCGGGGCGGGATCCAGTGGGGGTTCAGCAACGGGGTTGAACCGGAATGGTATTTATTTGTAGAGGGATGGGGTCCAAGATAGTGAATTGAAAAAAGTTCCAAAAGGAATTGCCGTTGCATTGGTGGACACGTACGTGGCATGTGGCATGCATTGCTTTCCACTGCTCGACGCGTGTGCACCTGTGAACTTGGCTTGTCTTTTCACATCAGGAAATCGAATAAACGAAGTCACCGCAACTTGCATGTGGCATGCATTGTTTACTTCAATTGAAAATATTTTATGTTATCGATTACTAACTAGGTTTACCATGCGCTCCTTTTAAATAATTGTTCAACATTTATTGAGATTGGACAGCACTAAGCGATGGCGAAGGCATCTGAGGCACATGGGGCAGTGTGAAAAGTGAATGACGAATTTGGAAGGACAAAAAGATGACGCGCTGGTGCATTCATAGGGACATGGGACTGAAGGCCACTGTTTTTGGAGGCTTGCTTCTATTCACCTCCCCATCTTTAACCCTTCTAGAAAGGTGGTGGAAAAGTATTTTTCTAAAAAATGATTTGAAAAGTGTTTTTAAATTGTTTTATTTAATTTTTTCAATAATTTAAAATAATTACAAGAATAATATTTGACTAAAATATTTTTAACCATTAATAATACACATATACTATATAGATGTAATTATTTAGACTTAAGAGCTCAAGGAAAACGATGACCTCTTTCGCCGTTAAAGTTTTGAATATTTGAATCACCCCAAAATTTTTTTTTAAATAGACCAAATATCTGTTTTAGATGTTATTTTTACAAATATAGAAGACTTAATGATATAAATAAGGATAAATGACACTAACGGTCATCAATATTTGAGTAAATTTTTATTTTCTCATATTAATAAATTAGTCACTAACGCTATCAATTTATAACAAAATAATCACTCTACCATCATCTTTGTTAAATTGATATCGTGACAATATTACATAAAAAGTTAATATTTAGTTTTACCCTTAAACTATTATTAAAACATCAAGTAAATCTTTAAACAATGATTTAATATCTAATTTACCCCTTAAACTTTTTAATTTTCATTTTTTCCCAAACAAGCCACCATCATCACCACTGAATTGTACCACCTACTTTCTTCCCCCACCACTGCTTTGGCATCGTAAGCAAAGACACCATTAAAGTCAATCTTACTGATACGAGCTTTTCTTTCAGTGTTTTCTTACCTAAACAGTACTGAAAGACCCCTCTTTTTTTTTCCATTTGCTTTTTTGTAATGCACTAAAGTCTGTTCCTTTTTCACTGAGTTGGGGTTGTCTTAGCTCTTCTTCTCGGGGGGTGAATGAGGTGCGTGTTCTCTCAATTGGCTGCAAAGTTTACTTTTTTCCCACCAGCTCCACCAACTTACCAAGTTAAGAAAGGTGACAATGAGAAACTCACATTGGTTTTATCTTCATCGACGCCCGCTTTCGTTGTCGATGATCCTTCTTTGGATGTGCTTTTGATAGACACCAAACGTGGGAACAAGATTGTTGGGTTTTACTTGAAAAATCCATATGCACGCCTGGTGGTAATGCTACTTGTCATAACTATTTTTTTTAAAATAATTAAATTTAAAAAAATAATTATGATTTTTTTTGAAAAATTGAGGATTTTAAATTAATTTGAATTAAATCGAATAGGAGTCACCATCGATCTTTGGGTTAGATAGATTATATACCAAAACACTTCTTTTAAAATAATTTTAAAGAAAATATTTTTTAAGATCAAAATTGGTATGCGTTTAACAAAAATCCGATTTAACGAGTCTGAGATTCAATTATGTGTGGGGAAAGATTAACACCCTCACAGCGCCCAAAATTGGTACTTAATCGCTTACATATTATCGTAAATGGCGGAAATCATGAATTTACATCGATAATTAAAGTATGATCCATTTATTAAAGTTGAATTAATTTGCTTCGAATTATTATTAGGGAAAATTCTTTAACTTGAAAAGAAATCTCGAGATTAGCAATCCTCCATCGAGAAAGCTGTCTCGTCTATTTTTTATCTGTAAAAGAATATTCCCTTTCATTGTTGCTAAAGATTACAAATCGAACGAAATTTATTGGTAATTTCATAAACAACATGACATACCATTTTAAGAAACAAGCATTGTCATTAAACTATAATAAAAGGATGAACTGAAAAAATCATTTGATCAATTTCACGTTCACCTATCATTCGAATGTCGTATCGAATCACACTACTTCGATCAAACAGTGATTTTCATGCCCATTCTACGACGAGTGTTCTTGAAAATGTTCTAATGAGCTTAAACATTTTTAATCAAGTATGAGAGACACACAATATTAATATAAAGGCTAATTTATAAATTAAATTAATATGAATGAGATGAAATAATATAATGAAATAAACAATTTATATAAACATGCAGGGATTAAGAAAAATTAATTAAACATACATATATATTATAATAATAAAACATCTAATAACATAAAAAATAAACATATTAATTAAACGGTTTAAACTAGTACAATAAAGAATAAAATGTCATTAAATAACAAAAAGGACTAAATCGTAAAAGGACAAAATAATAAAGCATAAATATGTAATAAACCCCATAATTTCACTCACAAAACCAAAACAATGACCAAACTGAGCTAAAAGTAAAATCTAAAATCTATGATAAAAACTCAATATTTATCTTCTAAAATAATATTTAAGGACTAGAACAAAAGCCAAATAAATTTAGGAACCAAATCATTAATATTGATAAATTCACTACTACACAGATAAGAATCTAAATGAAATAAATCATGAATCAATGGCTTACAAAAGGAATTAATCCAAATACACTAAGGAGCAGATCATGGCTGAAATGAATACTTTATAAATTCTATGCTCAATATAAAATATCAACATACACATGTCAACATAAAAGCTAGGACGAAAATATAACGAGGAATAAACGTGAGGTTCAAATCCAAAAAGTTCAAAATTTCATTAATGACCGTGAACAAAACATTACAAATGAGAGGAGGGACCTAAACTGAAAACACACCATTTTCTGAAAACAAGCGACCCTCCTCTTTGAGATGACGTCGTTCGGGGAGGGTATATATGACTATTACTTAAGCCAAAAGCCCACCCTCCTCTTCATTTTTTCTATTTAACCCCGAAAGAGAGAGAGAAAGAAAAACTCTCTCAACTTTCCTCCCCTTCTCTCTTCGCTCCTCCCATTCTCTCTTCGCTCCTCCGCCGTTAGGAGAGATTTGAGAGCCACGACCGCCGTAAATCGACGGTGATGACATGGGAAGTCGAACCAACAACGACTCCTCTATCTTCTTTCTCTCTTTTCCTTTAAAAACCCGCCCCCTAGAACCCAAACCCGACAATTAAAAAGAACAATCACCCCTTTTTACCTTCGATGAGGCTTTTTCTCCACCCCAATGAGAACGATGACCACGATCGGCAAGGAAAGGTGAGGTTTTCTCTCTATTTTTTTGTTCGAATCTGGTCTCTCTTTATTTTTTTCGATTTTCCTCTCTCTTCTTCGATTTTCTGGTTGCATGTTATAAAATGTGATGGTTGCTTGTTTGGTGAGTGTCATGAGTGGCTATGTGTTAGGTTTTTTATTTTAGGTAGGTTAAATCCCGAAAAGAATTTGGGATTTAACCCATTTTTTAATGGGATTTGGTTTTGGTGAGAATTGGTGGTTGATTGATGTAGGTTCAGTCACTGTTCGATACGGATTACTGACGACGACCTGCGGTGGTATGTTCGACGATGGCTCACGCGACGAGGAAGACGAAAGGTGAAGTTCACGTGCCGGTCTGGGAGTTGAAAAGTTGGTACACGTGCCGGTGATGGACAATCCACATTCACTATTGATGGCGGCTGTTGTTGCTGGTGTCTTAAGGGTTATGACAAAACCCTAATCTGGGTCAACTTAGACTGTTGGATCAAATCTGATCCAACAGTTATGGAATAAGGGAGCTGAAGCAGAAAAGGGTAAAATCCTAGTGGGTTTGGGTTGCAATGGGCTTCATTCTAGGCCTGAAATTGGTCGGATCTTGGGTCAGGTTGGCTTGTTGTTAGGCTTGAATGCTTGAACCTGGTGGGCTTGTACTGGGCTTCGGGTTGGGCCTATGTAACCTGTAAAATAAAATAAAATGTTATTATAAATAATAATAATAATAATAATAATAAGAACCAGAACAAAACCGGGTGTCTATACTACTTACCTTGCCCAACTCTAGGACCTCTTTGTCCAGCTCAAGGTCAACCTCAAAGTCAATCTCACGAGATCAGTATTTCTTTTTTTCTTCACTTATTTTCTGGTTGAAAATTATGGTCACCTGCCCTTGAAACTCGTTCATATTTTGCTTGTGTAAATTGTTGGTTTTGGTCATTCTTGTTTGCATTTTGTAAATGCCCTTTGAGCTTTACTATGGTCTTTTTAAGTGTTTTTCTTTTATTTTTATTTTTTGTATATTTATCTAAGTTAATGCTTTCACAAAATTTCACCTTTAGAAAGAAAAAAAGAAAATTTTTCGTCCTACCTTTCCTCCACCATGTAAATCTTATCTTCTCATAGGTTTTCTTTTACCATGTTTAGCTATTTTGATTCTGAAAGGTCTTATTTGTCTTGGATATGTAATTAGAACTACTAGTGAAATTCTATATTTTGTCTTCTTGAGCTATCTTATTTGTGACGACTTTGCTCAAGCTTTTATTTCATGGTTTCCAGCAAAGTGGATCGAACACTTATGCTGATATAGAGGCGATGCATGACTGTTTCAGACCGAGTATGGAGCTATTTAGGAAGACTTGATTTTATATAGACAGCCAGCCAGAAGTGGACCGACATTGCATTTGGCAGATAAGCTACCGAGGTGGTTATAATATAGTGGAAGTGGTGGGTTATTTGAAGAAAAAAAATGAAAATTAGAACACTTTGAGATAAATTCGATATATATTAATTGTTCAACGACCTAATTCATGTTTTAACATTAATTTAGAGGCAAAACTAAAAAATATTAACCTTTTTATTAATGTTATCACATCATCAATTTAATAGATATGACGACGGAATGATCATTTTATTACGAATCGATCAACTTGTTACTTTTGCAACTTCAATGGGAAAATAAAAATTTACTCAAACATTAGTGACCACTGATGTAGTTTACCCTATAAATAAAGACACATGATTCAATGCACTTTTACCCTATAAATAAAGACACATGATTCAATGCACTTTTGTGAAAGTTAAAATCTAAAATTTTCAGCTTTTCAAAAGCACTTTTTAAACCAAGTTGAAAAGTAATTTTAGCCTAAAAAGCCACCTATCCTACATTATTTCGAACCTCAAAGGTACTTTAGAAAACATTTACTTAACGAGACACTTAATTTCAAAGGAGGCTCAAATTCTCAGTGTGGATAATATAAAGTTCAATGATCCTTGTATTGTATAAACCCAGTTGATACAAAGTTATTCCAGATTCGTAATCTGAAAAAGTTGTATACAATAAACACCACTTCAAGGGAAGGAACTGAGAAACACAAATATTTGGATATCATAAACTTCGATTACATGTTCAAACTCTTAACTACCAGCATGCAGCATCAACTTTAAAATCTCCCACCTACCTTTCCTATTCATTCTCCATTCATATAATACTTTCTTTTCCTTTCCTACAACTCCCAACATCAACTTACATTCAATGTAACGCCACATGAAGTTTAAGGACTACTTCTACACCGTCTTTGACAGTTAAACAGTATGTAACATAAACCAATATCACCTAAGATTAAAGGAAGAAAAGGATTTCCCTTGTGCAATTTGACTATTAGAACTAGAAGTTATGCTATTTGGCCTCATGCCTACCATAGAAACCTGGAGTTGTGTACTCAATACTGAAGACTACCAAAGTTGATCGATATTCCGAGATACTAGAAAATATGTGAAAGTACTGTGACAACATCTCATGGAGAAATGAGCAACACTTGAATCCTAGCACTAATGTTCGTACTTCAGAATATTAAAACAAGAAGTTATACTATTTGGCCCCATGCCTACCGTAGAAACCTATGGCCTTCTCTATGTACTCCAAAGCCTCAATAACACTTAAAAAGTTAGTCAATGTTCCCAGATTAAGAACCTGTGAAACAATTGTCACAATATCTCACGGAAAAAACAAGCAAGAAGTATATCCAAATTACAAACACTAGTCTGCAGACTTGAGAGTACAGGCTACATATCTCGAAGGAAAAGAATACCACAAATTCTTGGCTTCAAGCTTAAAAGTATACTAATAAATTTTGACACCAAACAAAATGAAACTGAAACAATATTCAGCCTCTAACACGTGATAACAATTTTTTTTTTTAATTTCATCATCATTCTCAAGAGAATCGAGGACCCAAAGTGAAGATGTTTTCTCTTGATTGCCTTGATGCTTTGCCAATATGAATAAATAGTTTTCGAAAAGTGAATGACAAACACCAAGGGTCTCCTACTCTCATTGGCAAACCCAACTCCAACAAGATAGCACTCAATAAAACAGAGCAATTGGAATAGCTTGGTCATGGATTAAAACAAATTTGTATAAATACAAAATGAAGTAGTTAAAACCCTATTTCAAGTCCTCAAATAAGTTTATCCTCTTCCATCTTAGGGTTCAGTGTGTTTTGTACTCGATAAAATGGAACCATTTGACCTAATAGCTTGATCATGGATTAATTCAAATATTCAGGCAAACCGAAACAATAAAAAAAGATAAATCCCCTATTTCAAGTCCTCAAACAAGTTTATCTTGTTCTATCTTAGTCGGACTCAGGATTTGGGTATGTGTTTGTTCTCAATAACACAGAACCATCCGAATAGCCTGATTATTAATTGAATCTAATATCCATGTGAACAAATAACAACAAAGAAGGTAAAAGCCTATTTGAAGGCCTCAAACAAGTTTGTCTTCTTCATTGGACTTGGGATCCGGACACGTGACAAACAGAAATATGCTCAAACTCTCACCCCAACCAAAAAAAGAAAAAGAAAAAGAAATTGGGATATGTTTGAAAGATCATCCTTAATGCCCAACTTATATGAAGAGTTAAGGAGCTCCCCACATAATATTCAACAACTTGAGCTAAAATTTCAGTTCAAGTCAACATTATAGATATACACATTCAAACAAAAACATTTAAGGATATATTCGAAAGATCACACCAATATCCATTTTAAATGAAGAGTTAAAGAGCTCATTACATCAAAGTAAGCAACTCCTGAGCTAAAATTCCAGTTCAATTCAACCAAAAAAAGGAGCATTTTTGCATCAATAACAATTAACAACCACTAACAAAAAGTAATTCTAGATACAAAAAGAAAGATGTGCTTGAATTAAAATACGACAAGAAGCGAAAACAAAGTGTAGATCAAGAAACAAGCGTACGCGATAAGGCTGTGATGTTCTTCACCACCATCAGCAAGCGCCACCATTAAATTGGTGCAAGCCCTAGTGGCCCAAACAACAACACCCCCCGCCACCGCGTACCTAGCGATGTTGGTCCCCTGGGGTATAAAAAGCGATGTCGCCAATAAGATCACCACTGGTAACATACAATAACCAACCACGCTCGTGCACTTCTGGAGATCTAGGTTGCCGTTCTGACCTGCTAACATGTTGAAGATGATGTAGAGGAAAATCGAGGAGACGACGATCCAACCAAGGATTACGCCAAATTGGATCTTGCCAACAACAAGTTGGAATAAGCCAAGGGATCGGTAGAGGAAGATTGGACAAGATAAGACGACGTCTCTGTGTCAGGATTGAACCTAAAATTTGTGAGAAAAGGTTTAAGAGAAAGAAGAATGTAGGTTACAGAAAATAAATTCTCAGTATTTTCATTCATAGCCTCCAAACTTGGATTACAAATCTATATATCTCTTAGGTTGTACAATTATTTATTGACAGCTGTAATATTCCTTCCAACATATTCTAACTGTTGCTCCTTGCCTTAATCTTTTGCCCGTGGATCCTCCTTTATCTGTTGGCCTTTCTTCAGCCCAAGTGTTGTGTGCTAACTCAGCTTGCCTCGTCACTTGTATTGCACAAAGTAAGTCACTCTTCCTCGCTTTCCATTTTTCATAATTCAAAATCACTAATTCCTTTTCCAATTCCCCAATTCCATGACCATCAATCCTTAATTTTTCATATAGGGCCATGACAATATCCCCTTCTATAGTCGTTGCTTATCCCCAAGGATCAAAGTCAGGGAACTGCGATTTTAGTACTATGAAATCCTCCCAGGTAGCATTCTCTAGTCCTAAATTCACCCACTGAATTAACATCTGAGTGAATGCTTTTTTGTCTCTCTTCACTATGTGTTTATCTAATACCAGAGAAGGATAAACACGAAGCTGGCCATCTGCATTGACCTCCAGTGGATCTCGAGAGGTTACTATTTTATCCCCAATCTTTTTCTTCAGCAAGCTAATTTGGAAAACAAGGTTTATTTTCAAGTTTTCAGGTAGCTACAATTTGTAAGCCACTGATTCAATTTTTTCTGTGACTTTGTAGGGTCCATAGTACCTAGCTGACATCTTCAAATTTTTTCTTAGTGCTATTGATGTCTGTCGATAGGGTTACAATTTAAGGTAAACTTCATCCCCTACCTAAAATTCTCTGTCACTTCGTTTTTTATCAGCATAGTGTTTCATGCATTGCTATGCCTTGTCAAGTTGGCCTTGTAAAATTGTGTTCATGTTATCTCATTCTTGGAGCAATTGTTGTACATCTGTCACTCTTGAATCTGTTAGCCATGTCATAGTAGGAGGAGTGTATCCATATAGAGCTGTAAATGGAGTTGTTCCCAAAGCAGTGTGGAAGTTGGTGTTATACCACCATTCTGCTTGGGACAACCATTTACTCTAAGTAGTAGGTTTCATAAAACACATCCCACGTAAGTACTGTTATAGACATTGATTTAATCTTTCTGTCTGACCATCAGTTTCTGGATGGTAAGCTGTAGTAAATAGGGTATTAGTTCCTAGTAGCTTCAGTAGTTCTTTCCAAAAAAGACTTGTGAAAATATTATCTATATAAGATAAAACAATTTTTGGCTGACCATGTAGCTTATATATCTGATCCAAGTAAACTTTAGCTACATCTGTTGTAGTAAAGGGATGTACCAAGGGTAGGAAGTGTGCATATTTGGTAAATTTGTCAATAATAACCAAGATACAGTTGTACCTATTAGAAGTTGGGAGGCCATCATTAAAATCCATAGTGATAAATTCCCAAGCTTTGTTGGGGAATTGAGAGGGGTTGGAGTAACCCTGGTTTAAAAATATGCTAATCCTTAATTCTTTGGCAAGTGTCACACTACTGAACATAGTTTTTGACCATTTTTGTCATCCCTTTCCAATAGAAGTAGTACTTCACCCAATGGTAGGTAGCTTGTACTCTTGAATAACCACCTTGAGGTGAGTTATGTAGAACCTGTAGGATCTGTTGTCTTAGGGAGCCTGTCTCTCCAATGTAAACCTTGCCTTTTTACCTTAGAACACTTTAGAATAGGACCAATCTGTTGCATCTTGGTTGGAGATAGCTAGTTTAGTGACAATTTCTACAACCATTGGATCATTCTGATAACTTTGTTCAACTTCTTGAACCCAAGCAGGAATAACAACAGTAGTAGTCATTTGTTGCATTTCTACTTTTTCCTCATCTCTTCTAGATAGGGCATCTGCTGCCAAATTGTGTCTGCCCTTCTTGTATTGGATAATATAGTTAAGTCCCAGTAATTTGGTGAACCCTTTTTTCAGTATAGAAGTAGTTAACTTTTGTTCCAACAAATGCTTGAGAGCTTCATGGTCTGTTTTAATAATAAAAGACCCCATTCTAAATAGTGTCTCCATTTAGAGATGACCATTATTATTGCTAACTACTCTTTTTCATAGATGCAAAGATCCAATTGTTTAGGTCCTAGTGCATTTTGGAGATAAGCCACTGGTATACCTTCTTGAGATAAAACTGCTCCTATTCCTTTAGAGCTAGCATCTGTTTCCAAGAAGAAACTTTATTGAAATCAGGTAGTGCTAAGATAGGAGCATGACACATTGTATTCGTTAAAAGTTCAAAGGCATCTTTGCTTTCCTCTGTCCAATTAAACTGATCCTTATTAAGCATAGTAATTAAAGGCTTGATAATCTCCCCATACCCTTTTATAAACCTCCTATAGTATCTTGTCAACCCAAGGAAACCTCTTACAGATTTAAGAGTTTTTGGAAACTTCCATTGCCGCATTTCCTGAATCTTTGCTGGATCAGTAGCTACCCCATGTTGAGATATAATATAGCCTAAATATTCCACCTCCTTTTGGCCAAAGAAACACTTAGTCCTTTTAGCAAACAACTGATTCTGTTTAAGAATTTCCAGAGCAGTTATGAGATGCATGACATGGCTTTCCAAATCAGGACTTTAAATGAGAATGTCATAAAAAACCAATACAAACTTCCTCAAGTAGGGCCCAAATAATTTGTGCATTAACGCCGGAAAGGTTGCTGGGGCATTGGTCAACCCAAAAGGCATAACCTTGAACTCAAAGTGGCCATGATGAGTTCTAAAGGCTGTTTTTGGGATATCTTCAGGGGTAATTCGGATTTGCCAGTATCCCGATCTTAAATCCAGTTTAGAAAAATAAGCTGCTCCAGCCAGCTCATCCAACAAATCTTCCACCACAGGGATTGGAAACTTATTGTTTATAGTCAAAACGTTCAATTGTCTGTAATCTATACATATTCTCCAACTCTCGTCCTTCTTCTTGACCAGCAAACAAGGTGAGGCAAATGGGCTTTTACTTGGCTGAATTATGGAAGAGGACAACATTTCTTTGATTTATTTTTCCACCTCTCACTTCTGATGGTAATGCATCCTGTAAGGTCGAATATTTACTGCTTTTGTACCATCCTTTAGTGTGATTAAATGGTCATGTTCTCTTGGAGGTGACATTCATTTTGGTTCTTCAAAAACAACTGAATACTCTTCTAGTAAACTTTGCAGCTCAATAGGTACCACAATATTACTAACCTCCCCAATCAACATAAAAATATCTCATGTTAATTCACTTTTCCCCCATCAATTTCTGCAGCTTATTGTCTGATATCATCCTTACAGTATGTGCACTCTGGCCTGCTTTCAATGTAATTTATTCCCTATTTTTTTGAAAGATCAGGGTCACATGATTAAAATCCATCAGTAATGTAATATATTTTTTCATCCAATCCACTCCTTGTCACTTTCTTCTAGAGCTAAAACTTTGAAATCATGTTCAAACTGAGAACCCTGCATCCTCACTTTAAATTTTTACTCATGGATGAGTTGTACAACTTTTCACCATTAGCAACTATAATAGTTAAAGGGTGAGTTTGCTCCAATTCCACTCCTTCTTTTGACTATTGACCAGATATAAAGCTATGTGTGCTTCCACTGTCTATTAAGATGTTTAGAGGTTTTCCTGTTATGTGTCCTTGGATTCTCAAGGTGTTATGGCCTGTCTGGCCTGTTTTAGGATTTATAGAAATTTCTAATTCTCCTTCCACATGGTCTGTTGCCATTGGTTCAGTTTGTTCTATTTCCAAATTTTCAAACTCTTTTTTATCCTCTAACTCTTCCATTATGTTCAACTGTTTGACCTTACATTGGTGTCCCTGACTGAATTTTTCTCCACATTTATAGCATAATCTATTTGCCCTTCTATATTCTACCAATATTTGTTTATTCTGGCTCATATTATGGGTAGTTTTTTTTGTGGTTGGTTCAAGGTGGTGCTAGGAGGCTTGTAGTTGAAACCTTGTCCTGTAGATGCCACTCTAGGCTGGAACCTCAGTTTCTTGTTTTCCACATCCCAAGTCAATTCAACCAATTTTGTCAATCTAAAAACAGCAACTAAAGTTGTAGGGTTATGAGTCTTAACCCTAAGCTTAATTTCCTCACCCAACTTAGAACCTCAGCCTTTCCAGTTAGATACATCGTAGTTAATTCCACCTTCTGGGATTCAAGTACTTTAAAGATTGAAAAATACTTCTGACATTTCCTCACCCAACTTCTTGGATTTGTCCCTTCAAACATTTGGAGCTCTATTTTGGGTCTAAAAACATAGTTTGACTGAACATCCCCCAATAGATGACTCTCACAGTTCAGTTGTATTTCCTCCCATTTTCAGTTTTTGCACATCAATAGTATCATGAGGTTGACTTTCGCAAGTTTGAGGAATAATAATAGGCCTAGATGTTAATATTCTAGGTTCATATATTTTAAAAGTATACTTCTTATGCTCATTAAGAACTGTTACTAGGCAAGGATTCTTACCTCCCACTTTGGTTTGATTCATAATTTTTTGTGGTCGACCCTTTTTTAGAAAAGGTGAATCATTTTCCTCAGCTGCTTGGCTTACCATATGTAAAATTCTCTGTAAGTATTATATGTTTTCAGTCATTCCCTCTTCCAAGGTTTGTATCTTTGTTTCCAGCTCCTTTTTCTGACCAGCCCACCATGATGGTATTGTCTCATCATTCTTAGTTTCCATTGATTGTTTTGGTACCTCTATGGTTCAAGTTTTTTGCATCTTTTTTGTCTTACCTAGCGTGAATCTAATTTCTTTGGGATCACTAAACTTGACTCTGATTACCAATTGTCAGGATTGAACCTGAAATTTATGAGAAAAGGTTTAAGAGAAAGAAGAAGGTTGTTTACAAAAAATGAATTCTCAGTATTTTCATTCATAGCCTCCAAACTTGGATTACAAATCTATATATCTCTTAGGTTGTACAATTATTTATTTACAGCTGTAATATTCCTTCCAACATATTCTAACCGCTGCTCCTTGTCCTAATCTTCTGCCAGTGGTTCCTCTTTATCTGTTGGCCTTTCTTTAGCCCAAGTGCTGTGTGGTAACTCAGCTTGCCTTGTCACTCGTATTGCGCCAGGTAAGTCATTCTTCCTCACTTTTCCTTTTTTATAATTCAAAAGCCCTAATTCCTTTTCCAATTCTCCAATTTCATGACCATCAATGCCTAATTTTTCATCCAGGGCCATGACACTATGTGGGTCATTGGGTTGACCCGGAGAGGATTGAGGGTGGATTTTGCTTTGTGCCAGATTTGGTCAGGGTGGATGCCGAGTTCATCGAGAAGGGGATCTTCATCTTCAAATGAGGTGGATCCTGATGGTGCTTAGGTGGAGATTGCACCGCCTAAGGATCTTGATATGGATGCGGCTGAACCCATATCGAAAGATATGAAGGATAAGGCAGAGGAGGAGGTTGAAGCGGTGGGGGATCGTAATTGGTTGGTGTTACCGAAGGCATGGTTGACTCCATTCGCTGAGGAGAAGACCATGGGCGGCACCGTGAACTGTTTCGCCATTTCTTTTGTGAGTACTAAACTAGAGAGAAAAAGAGAGGTACCATAAATGAGTATATTTTCCTTCCTTGAAAATCGGAATCTTCCATGTGCTTCTTTCATTAACTTCTTTAGGTGGATTTGACCATTCATTTTTCTTACGGGTGAGTCAAAGTAAAGGTAGATCAAGATAAGATAAAGAAAATAGCAATTTGATTTATCCAAATGGAAGTTTCTTCATATAATCTTGGAAAACCTAATGAAGCGAATGAGGTCGTCCCTCCCGGTCGGCCACCGGAGACAACAATTTAGATTAGCCAACAACCCTAATTCCGAGATATGGTAAAAGGTCAGGTTGAGCATGGTGGATCGGAGAGTTATATCAGCGATCTGGTTGTGGAGTTACCTGAAGGTGATGTTCAGATCGATATAGATGGCCTAATTCCATATTTATGCTACACGGAAAGAGTTCATAACTTCATTGATGAAAAGCTTGCAAAAATGGTTGTGGTCCAATTGTTGGGAAAGAAAATAAGCTATAATGTGCTGCTTCTTTGAATCCAAACATTGTGGAGACCCAATGGTGAGATGCAACTCATTGACTTGGATAATGAATACTTCCTAGTTCATTTTGCATTGGAAAATGATTGCATGAACTATGTGCCCTTGGATGGTGTACGAAAGTTATTTGATGGTGCAACCATGGTCGAGGGTGTTCTCTACTACGGATGGTCATCCTTATAAGATTATTCTATGGGTAAGACTTCTTGGACTCCCTTACCGATATTATACTAAAAGCTTGTTCAGAGCCATAGCTGGTGCCTTAGGGAAAATTGTCAAGATAGATTACAATACGAAAAAATGAAAGAGGGGCCAGTTTGTGAGATTAGCTATCATTGTTGATTTGGGGAAACCGCCAATTCCGGGTGTCATGATTGATAGCTTTTATCAAGGGGTGGAGTATGAAGGTTTACCGACTATTTGCTATACTTGTCGTAAATATGGACATACAAAGGAATCATCTGATACAACTTTGGTTGATGGTGCCACCAACAAGGCTAAGATCATTGAGTCAAATGAATCCCAGGGAACCATATGGCCCTTGGATGCAGGTGGCCTCGAGGAAAAAGAAGCAGTCGATAACTAAGAGGATAACGATTCAGGATGAAGCTGGTCCTAGCAATGGAGCACAGATTGGTAAGAATAGATTTGGGGTGCTATCTATCCAAGGAGCTGAGGACAAGGATGTGGGATGTGAATCAAGGAAGAATAAGGAAGGCAACACGAATGATAATGTTGACCTACTAAAACTACGAGTGAAATTTCAAATTAGACAAATCAGATTTCTAAAAGCCAGGTGGTTAGCGCTCCATAGGAGGTTCTTTCGAGTGAATCGCGTTAACACATGGGATCACAACAGCCTGTCGAATTACATGTGGTTAACAAAGGGAAAGGGCATATGAAGGGGCAATACATGAGTTGCGATCTTAGACAATATATATAAAATAGTACAGGTGCGCACGCTTGAGAATGATCAAAATCACATGGCTATCCATATTGTGGAGGAGACTCGTAGAAGGGTTCTAGGAGACAGTAATGGTCGTGTTCCTTGGGGTATAAGAAGTGGAGCAAATGAAAGGAAGGGTGATCATTCCTAGAAACTGTGAAGGGTTTAACGAGGAAATGGCTCAAGTTGAGAATGAAAGAAAGCAAAGGGCCAGCAAAGCCTCTTCTTGCTGATTGGATGGAGGCTATGAACAAAGAATTGAATGTTAAAAATGATAATTTGGTGTCTGAAAGAACAAATATTTAGCAGCAAGCTATGGAGGTGGTGCAATGGAGATCAAATACAACGTTTGAGAATGAATCAGATATGGATCACATGGCTTAAGGTTGTCTTGGTTTTCTTCTTTTTCTTTCCGCATGGTTAAAATAATCTTTTGGAATGCTCAAGGTGTTCTTGGCCTTGTCTTTAATCGGTATTTGAAGTTGTTGTTGAAGCAGCATCAGCCGTATATCATCGCTATAATGGAACCACGAGTAAGTGGAACTCAAGATGACAATTATATTAAGAAGTCAGGGTTTGATTCTTTTTTATTAGTGGAGGCTAACAGATTTTCTGGAGGCTTTTGGATCATTTGGAGGAGGGTGATTTCTTTGGATATCCTTGTGGCGTCGAATCAATTTATCCATGGATATTGTGGGGATAATATCAATAAGATGAATTTTTATCACTTTCATCTATGCGAGCCTTGATAATAGTAAGTGGAGTAGGATTTGGGATCAACTGAGAGCTTTGGAGCCAGAAGGCAATATGCCTTGGGTGCTTGGTGGAGATTTCAATGCGATATGTAGTACGTTTGAGAGGCAAGGGGGATCAAACAAAAGGTCGGGTGTTTGTCCTCATTTCTGTAACTTTCTTTTCCTCTCTGGATTGGTTGATATGGGGTTCGATGGACCAAGATTCACGTTGCAGTGTGGAGTTCTTTGCCACTAATTAGATCACTGTTTATGCAATTCATGGTGGACTGAAGTTTTTTGCTCAACTACTATTTCACATTGGTAGAGAATTGGTTCAGACCATAGACCTTTGCTCTTATCTACGAATGAGAATCGTGATAGTACTAATCAAAGGCCTTTCCACTTTGTGGATACGTGGATTGATCACCCGGATTTTGAGAGATTCTTGAAGGAATCGTGGATTAGTGATGGGCCTTTCCTTGAAAACCTCTTGAAGTTATAGAAAGTGAGTAGAAATTAGAATAATGAGGTGTTTAGGCATATTGGTAAACGGAAGACGCTCTTTCTTGCTCGAATCTGTGGAATTGAAAATGCTCTTGAACAGAGAACTACGCCTTCTTTCTAAACAGAGAACAACCCTTGAGCAAGAAGAGAAGTTATGGTACCAAAAAAAAGAAGTAAATTGATTAAGAACGGAGATCGTAATACACGTTTTTTTTCATAATTCGACCATCGTCCGAAGGAGGAATAATATATCTATGCTAAGGATGGATGATTGTACTTGGTGTGCCGATTCGTCTATGCTCCAATGCCATGAATTTCTTCAGGAAGCTTTTCACTTTAGAAGCTATGAATCATGTATATTAGAGTATTATGCAGTTAAGATTGTTATAACTGTTTGGAGGTTATTGTAACTGATGGTTAATCTGTTATATATTCAGTTGGGCTAATTAGTTGGGCTAGCTGATATTATAAATAGTGGGCCTGTCCACTTTGAAATACATGAGAGTATTTTTTGTATTTTCTCCAGAAACTCTGTATTGTTCTGATTCTTTTTAGAATAACTCTAAATTGTTTTCGTTCTCGTTGAACTTCTTCCCTCTTTCTCTACTTGCTGTTCATAACTATGTTCTTAGTGATTACTGTATGTTTCTCCTGTCATGGTATCATTCGCCTAAACTTCCTGCGGCCATTTGCCTTCTGTTCTACGTAGAGATTCTGTTCTTTGTTTTTATCTCGTGTGCCCTAATTTTTCAAATTGGTGCTAGATTCTTAATGTTGCGTTCCTGATCCTTGTCGAAGTGATGTGCCTCCTTCGTTTGGTTTCTGAACAGTTCGATTGCTTTCTGCACTCTGGTTAATTGTTTGATTTGGTTCTGGTTCGGCTCTTTTGATCGTCGATTTTGGTGAGATTGCTCCTTTACTGTTCTTGATCGATCTTGCATACTGCTCTTCGATTTGTGTTTACTGCTTCTTAATTGGTCTGGCTTACTGCTTCTTCATTGTTCTGGTATACTGCTTCTTTGTTGTTCATGTTCTACTTTGCTATTCTTATTTCGTTCTGGTTGAAAACTTGTGTGACTGGACTTCTGCCTGTTTCTTTTCTTTATGGCAAATACTGCTGATGACAATTCTGTTAACACTGCTTCTACTGTCTCCTCTAGATTATTTTCTACTAAGAAAATCAATGTGACCTTAGATGATCACAACTATCTATTATGGCATCAACAAGTATTTCTTACCATTATAACTCATAGGCTTCAAAAATACATAGACTCTAACATCTCGTGGCCTACACAATATGTTACTAGAGATGGTGTTGTTAGTCTAAATACTGAGTATAAAATTTATGAAGAGCAGGATGGAGCTCTTGTTTCCTGGTTACTCTCCACTGTTAGTGAGGAGGTGCTTCCTCACCTCATAGGTCTCAATACTGCTGCTGAGATATGGAACACTTTGCATAGGTTGTATAGTGGCAAAACTACCTCTAGATTGATGACTTATAGGAGAATGCTTCATTCTCAGAGGAAGGGGGACCTGAGTATGAGGGACTACTTGATGAAAATCAAGGTTGTCTGTGATAATTTAGCTAGCTGTGGTGAAATAATTTCAGAACATGAACATATTACTGCTATACTGAATGGTTTGCCACCTGAATTTGAGTCAATTGTTACCGTCATTACTGCTACCCCTACTCCTCCAGATTTAAGGTCTGTCAGCACTATTTTACTAGATGCTGACACAAGACAATCACAGTCCTTTAATCATGTCACTGTCTGTGCTCACATCACCACTCAAGCTACAGTTGATCAAGTAACCTCTAATAATGCTTCTTATTCTGACTATCAAAACAAGGGAGAGGCTGGTGATAATTCTGGTCATAACTTTAATAATAATAACAGTAGTAATAGAGGTAGAGGTCGAGGACATTTTTCGTCCTTTAGACCGTAGTGCTAGTTGTGTGGTTGAATTGGCCACCTTGTTGAAAGGTGCTATTACAGATTTGACATGAATTATAAGAATGAATCCTCTCGACCTACTCAAAACAATAATAATAAAGGCTACTCTGGTGTTCAAGCTAATGTCAGTTCATATTGTCCCAGCAATAGTAACATCAACCCCTATAATTCAGTATATTATGCTCACCCACCAACAGCTCCTCAAGCTCATCAGTTTTCTACAGCCCCTCTGGTTCACCAGTTTTCTGCTGTCCCTCAAAGTCCTCAGTTTTTTGTTTTTCAACCACAAGTTTATCCCTTTAATTATCAACATCAAGTACACTCAAACACTCACAACATGTCTTTATTTCCTTATGGAAATTTAAATCAGATCACTGCTGTTACACAACCACAGTCTACATCTCAAGCCTATATAGCCACACCTGAGACAGTGGATGAAATGCTTGGTATCCAGATTCTGGAGCAACTCACCATATAACAAAAGACTTGAATAATCTGCAGATTAAAGATACTCACCTTGGAACAGGTAATATAATTGTAGGCAATGGTAATTCACTTCCAATACAGTATACTAGTCAGTCTCATTTCTATGTTAACTCTAATAAGTTTCATTTAAACGAGCTGTTGTATGTTCCTAACATTACTAAAAATTTGCTCTCTGTTTCCAAGTTCACTCAGGACAATCAGGTTCTGCTTGAATTTTACCCTGATTTCTGTCAAGTTCGTTATCTGTAATCTCGGAAAGTGCTGTTAAAAGGAGGTCAAGATGGAGGGTTATACAAACTCAATATTGCTATGAATAATGCTTGCATGTCTGCTGGTGATGAATTGCATGTTAATAGTTCTAATAAAGAAAACATTTCTTCAATAAGCTGTCACATTGTAAATACTAGGGTGTTTGCATATGTGTGGCATAAAAGACTTGGTCACCCTTCTAAAGAGGTGTTACTTTCAGCATTAAAGCATTACAGTGTAACCCTTTCTGATATAAATAAAGAACAGATGTTATGCAAAGCATGCCAACTTGCTAAGTCACACAAGCTGCCCTTTTATGATTCACTTACTGTTTATAAACAACCGTTAGAACTTATAGTTTCAGATGTGTGGGGTCCTACTCTTATGTATTCTAATGGGCCTGTCCACTTTGAAATAGTGGACCTGTCCACTTTGAAATACATGAGAGTATTTTTTGTATTTTCTCCAGAAACTCTGTATTATTCTGATTCTTTTTGGAATAACTCTATACAATTTTCGTTCTCGTTGCACTTCTTATCTCTTTCTCTACCTGCTGTTCATAACTAGGTTCTTAGTGATTACTGTATGTTTCTCCTGTCAATGTAAACATTGTTCATGTGTGGAGGGCTTTAATCGAAGTCAGCCAGAAAATTTAATGCACCTCACTCGAGCATTGGTTATTGAAGAAATTCGCCTGAGTCTTTTAATGATGGATCGATGAAGGCTCCTGACGTTGATGGCTTCCATGCGGGCTTTTTCCAGAGGAATTGGAGTATCTTGGAGGGAAGTATTTGCCCAATTTGTGACCAATTTTTTCAGCAATGGGATCTCCCAGATTGGGCTAATAGAACGTTGTTGGTTGTTATTCCAATGGTTGAGAATCCAGAGAGCATCTCACAATTCCGACCTATTAGCCTATTGTCGGAATGGTCCTTAAGCTTTTTGGGGCTATGAAGGGGAGCGATCTAACTTAATCTTGGAAAAGGTTGAGTTTTAAAATAAATGCATAAATAAACAAATTTGGAATCACCATCGACCTTTGGTTTAGGTAGGTCAAATACCTACAAAATATCATTTAAAATAATTTTAAGAAAAATAATTTTAAAAGATAAAAAATTATATGCATTTAATCATAAATTCGTTTTTAAAAATGGTTTGGGAGTTGATTACGCGTGGGGAAGGATTAGCACCCCACAACGCCCAAAATTGATACCTAAGCAATTATACGTCATCTAAATATTGAAATTTGCAAATTCAAATATACATTTAAATTATGATCCTCTTTAGAAAAAAATATAAGGGGTATTATTTTGCATGAATAATTCTCAAAAATACATTCCTTGTTAGTTAAGAGGGCATTTCCATGGATTCTGCATACAAAATAATATTACACTAATTTTTAGATAAAATACATATATTAAATATATTTAAAATAATTCATTCAAAAATAAAAGATATTATTTTGTTCAAACAATTCTTGGAAACACACTCATTGTCAGTTAAGGTGCGTTTCTATAAATTCCTTATGCAAAAGAATATTTGAAAATATTACAACTAGCATGAAATTAACAAATATGTAAATGATGGATCAAAATAATAAAGACGGTGACTTTAAGGATTAAACTATAAAACCAACAAGAAATCAAGGCAACCATTGCAAATAATTTACAAACTAGGCACTACAATCATAAATATATTAACTTCAATCATTCAGGACCAAAATGGACATATTTAAAGTTTTGAGCTAGAAATTAAAATAAATAAAAGTCAGTAACTTAAGGTGACCAAATTGTAACACGTAAAATTATAAGGCCAAATCAGAAGCATAATAATCTCTAGTGAGGAACAAACATACAAATAAACCAAAACAAATAATATTAAGGGTAAAGTAAATAAATGGTCACTGAATTTTTCAAATGCTTGCATGTAGGCCCCCCAACTTTTAACACTTGCAATACAGTCACCAAACATTTAGTTTGTTTGCAACATGGTCCCCGACGTAACGACCGTTTCACTGCCGTTAGGGTAAATTATATAAATGGTCACTGAACTTTTCAGTCGCTTGCATTTAGGTCCACCCAACTTTTAAAACCTGCAACACAATCATTAATTATATTATAAACCCCAAAATCCAAAACATTTCAATTACATTATAAACCTCAAATTCTAAAATACTTCAATTACATGTCCAACCCCAAATTCATAATACATTCTCAAAATTTTCCATAACAAACTAAACTTAAAGCAGTAACCTTAAACCTTCAAAACATAACTATTTCAAAAAAAAAAAATTAACAAACTATAAGTGAACAATAAATGATTATGTTGGGTTTAGGGTTATGTTGGACCTAAATACTCAATTCAGTTTATTAAATAGTTGACTCAAATTATTTTCGATTTGAATTTATAAAATTTCAATCAAGTCGAATTGAATTGAATTTTCGAGTTTATGTTTAAATTTAATTATAAATATGTATCATATTATAATATTATTTGATTCTAATTCAGTTCAGTTTATAAAATAGTTTACTTGAATTTTTTTCGATTTGAGTTTATAAAATTTAAATCAAGTCGAATTGAACTGAATTTCCAAGTTTCTGATTAAATTTAATTATAAATATTTATAATACTATAATATTATTTGATTCTAATTTAAATAGTTTTTAACCATGTACAATACATATTTTTCTTCACATTTTTTTCCATATGTGATATACATATATCATACAGAGTCAAGGGACTTGACTCAAACTTAAAATTTAATCCACTAATTACTAAAATTTTTGAGATATTTGAGTTGTATTTTACAACTCAATTTTAACTTGATTTTTTTAAGTTGAGTTTATGAAATTACAACTTAAAGTCAATTTGTATCAACTTTTTTGAATCAATTCAAGTCGAAAAATATTTTTTTCGAATTGAATTGATTATTGTTCACTTATAGTTGGTTAAATCTAACTTTTAAATCCTAAACCCAACATAATCACTTATCCCAAAATGAACTAAATGTTGTTGATTATGTTGGGTTAATTGGTGGGGAAATTTAACATTTAGGGTTATGTTTTAAGGGTTTAAGGTTACTGCTTCAAGTTTAATTTGTTAAGGTAGATTTTGAGAATGAATTATGAATTTAGGGTTGGCCATGTAAATGAAGTATTTTTGGAATTTGAGGTTTAGAATGTAATTGAAGTATTTTGGATTTTGGGGTTTAGAATGTAATTGATGATTGTGTTGCAAGTTTTAAAAGTTGGGAGACCTAAATGCAAGCACCAGAAAAGTTTAGTAACCATTTATATAATTTACCTTAACGGAAGTGAAATGGTCATCATTTCGGGGAATATATTGCAAACGAACTAAATATTTGGTGATTGTATTGCAAGTTTTAAAAGTTGGCGGACCTAAATGTAACCATCTGAAAAGTTCAATGGCCATTTATCTACTTTACCCTAATATTAATTATTAAAGTGATCAAAGTATAAACCAAATAAAATTAGAAGATCAAAACATAAAATAAAAAATTTCCTACAGTAATAAGAGACAAATATTACAAAATCCTAAACCCTCCCCTCATAAATATCCCATAATATTATCATAATAAATAGTGACTAAAATATAACATGTTCAAAATAAAAAGGATCGAACACAATATTAACCCATTTTCATTTCATTACCGAAATAAAAAAATTACAAGCATGAAGGATTTAGGGTGCTATTAACCCTTAAAGATTCAGAAAACACGAGTTGCCCTAATTCAAAACGACGTAGTTTTGAAACCCCCTGATATACCACATTTTGTGTTTTGGGAAAATCTAAATCCCCATTTTCTTGTTTCAACCATTCTTCCTCTCCATCCCTTTATCTTTCATTTTTATCTTCTATCATCCTCGCCGTCGCAAGGTAAGACCAAAAGAAGTCCGACCACCACTAATCGGCACTAGAGACAAAGGTAAGGCAACGAATCAAAATCCCAACCTTTTACCACTCTTCTTTCAACCGAAAATAGCCTAGATTTTACCTATCTTCTCGCATAACCCTTTCCTCAATTTTAGACCCCACAAGGCTAACCTAGAGTTCCATGGTGCGAAGCTTTATCTTTGGCGCTTCCTCTCTTTGACGGTGGTCCTGCTTTGCAAAAGAGTGGGTCTTTTATTTTCTTATTTTGGATTTTTTCTTTTTTTTGTCTGAAAAATCTCTTTTTTCGATTTTTTTCTCTTTTTTGTTACCCAAAAAGCTTCCCCCTTTTCTTTTTGTTTCTCTTTTTTTCCTCTCGTTTTTTTTCCTCTCCTCTTCTTTTCAAAAAAATTGAATATCTACTTATATCTTTCCCTTTGCATGTTGGTTTGGTGATGGATCTGGTGAAACAGTGAGGCTACGGCCAAGGGAATGATTTCCCTAAACATGCATTCAAAGATCCAGATTTTCTGAGATTTTTGAATTTTTAAATGGGTTTTGGTCGGTATATTTTATGATTTACCTTCCTTGTCACTGTTGATGCGAGATAATGATGACGACATAGTGACGATGACAGAAAAGAGCGACCAAAACAGTGGCAGCGAAATTGATGGCGATGGACAAAGCTCTTGGCTAGCAGCGACAGTAGCTGGAACCTTAAGGTTTAGAAACCCTAAAAAATGTGGGCTAGGTTTGGGTTAAGTTTGGCCAGTTGTTGGGCTCATTATTTGGCCCGATTGACTTTGTAATTGAGCTCAATTGTGGGCTTGTTGTATTTGTTGTAATTTGGGTTTGCAATAAAAATATAAATGAAATAAAGATAAAAAACTAGAATAGAAATAAAATAGAAAAAATAAAATAGAAGCAAAAACGAGTGTCTACACCTATGTACAATGCCATATAAAATTATTACAAAAATCCTGGTAAACCGTTTGAAGCCGTTTCTTCTGAATTGGATCTCCCTAAACCAGTCTAGCTTATACAATGATGGTGGTATGTGAGGTTCTAGATTATTTTTGTGATAATTTTATACCTAATATGTTAACAAAACATGTTTTACGTTACTAGAAATGTTAACTTATACCCAATATGTTAGGTTGCAACTATTTTAAAATAAACCAAATAAAATTAGAAGATAAAAACATAAAATAAAAAATTTCCTACAGTAATAAGAGACAAATATTACAAAATCCTAAACCCTCCCCTCATAAATATCCCATAATATTATCATAATAAATAGTGACTAAAATATAACATGTTCAAAATAAAAAGGATCGAACAAAATATTAACCCATTTTCATTTCATTACCGAAATAAAAAAATTACAAGCATGAAGGACTTAGGGTGCTATTAACCCTTAAAGATTCAGAAAACACGAGTTGCCCTAATTCAAAACGACGTAGTTTTGAAACCCCCTGATATACCACATTTTGTGTTTTGGGAAAACCTAACTCCCCATTTTCTTGTTTCAACCATTCTTTCTCCCCATCCCTTTATCTTTCATTTTCATCATCTATCCTCCTCGCCGTCGCAAGGTAAGACCAAAAGAAGTCCGACCACCACTAATCGGCACTAGAGACAAAGGTAAGGCAACGAATCAAAATCCCAACCTTTTACCACTCTTCTTTCAACCGAAAATAGCCTAGATTTTACCTATCTTCTCGCATAACCCTTTCCTCAATTTTAGACCCCACAAGGCTAACCTAGAGTTCCATGGTGTGAAGCTTTACCTTTGGCTCTTCCTCTCTTTGATGGTGGTCTTGCTTTGCGAAAGAGTGGGTCTTTTATTTTCTTGTTTTGGATTTTTTCTTTTTTTTGTCTGAAAAATCTATTTTTTCGATTTTTTCTCTGTTTTGTTACCCAAAAAGCTTCCCCCTTTTCTTTTTGTTTCTCTTTTTTTCCTCTCGTTTTGTTTCTCTCCTCTTCTCTTCTTTTTCAAAAAAATTGAATATCTACTTATATCTTTCTCTTTGCATGTTGGTTTGGTGATGGATCTGGTGAAACAGTGAGGCTACGGACAAGGGAATGATTTCCCTAAACATGCATTCAAAGATCCAGATTTTTTGGGATTTTTGAATTTTTAAATGGGTTTTGGTCAGTATATTTTATGATTTACCTTCCTTGTCACTGTTGATGCGAGATAATAATGACGACATAGTGATGATGACAGAAAAGAGCGACCAAAACAGTGGCAGCAGAATCGACGGTGACAGAAAAAACTCTTGGCTAGCAGCGGCAGTAGCTGGAACCCTAGGGTTTAGAAACTCTAAAAAATATGGGATAAGTTTGGGTTAAGTTTGGCCAGTTGTTGGGGTCACTATTTGGCCCGATTGACTTTGTAATTGAGCTCAATTGTGGGCTTGTTGTATTTTTTGTAATTTGGGTTTGCAATAAAAATATAAATGAAATAAAGATAAAAAACTAGAATAGAAATAAAATAGAAAAAATAAAATAGAAGTAAAAATGAGTGTCTACACCTATGTACAATGCCATATAAAATTATTACAAAAATCCTGGTAAACCGTTTGAAGCCGTTTCTTCTGGATTGGATACAATGATGGTGGTATGTGAGGTTCTAGATTATTTTTGTGATAATTTTATACCTAATATGTTAACAAAACATGTTTTACGTTACTGGAAATGTTAACTTATACCCAATATGTTAGGTTGCAACTATTTTAAAATAACTTAAACTGGTGTAACCAGTTAAAAGCGAAACACAAAATGTTATAAATCGGAATCTGAAAAGTTATCAATCGTTGTAACATAATATGTTTCACCTAAAATGTTATAAACAATAAGGAAATCAGTTATAAACGGTAAATGTTATGATATTATTTACATTTTAGGCATAACTAAAATGTTACCAAAGTTTAAGTTGATGTAACCTTAGATTTTCTCACGATAATAAATTAAGTTAAAAGCATGTTATGAATATTTATAAGAAATATTGTTTCCCCCGAGAATGTCATGTTCACTAAGAAATATATTGCGATATGCAATGTTAATATTTTTAGTAAAAAAATGGGTTGCGCAAAAAAATGTTATGGTTCGCTAAGAAATAGGTTGTGATCTGAATGCTAATATTTTTATTAATAAAATGGGTTGCACCCAAGAATGTCATGGTTCACTAAGAAATAAGATACGATCTGGAATGTTAATATTTTTATTAATTAAAAAAAGGAAAAAATGATATTTTAACTTTCAAATTTAAAAGTATGGATACTTTCAAAAAAATATCAATACTTTACAACATTTTTTTCTTTTTTTAATTCGAAAGTATGTATATGTTTGGAAAAGTATCCATACTTTTTAAAATTGTCATCCGTTTACATTATATGTTTGAAACCGTTTATATTATGAAAAAAGTAAGACAAAACAAGTTTATAAGTTTAACATTCTAGGTTGCGCCTTTTTTAAATTGTCAATCGTTTACATTATATGTTTAAAACCATTTTTATTATGAAAAAGAAAGACAAAACAAATTTATAAGTTTAACATTATAATTGCGCCTATTTTTAATTATCAACCATTTAGGTTATATCTTTGAAATTGTTTTTATTATGCAAAAGTAAGACAAAACAGATTTAAAAGTATAGCATTATATATAGCGCCTTTTTTAATTGTCAATTGTTTACATTATATGTTTGAAACCTTTTATATTATGCAAAAATAAGACAAAACAAGTTTATAACATTGTAGGTAACAACTTTCTTAATTGTTAATCTTTTAGGTTATAGGTATTAAACCGTTTATATTATTGAAAATAATACAAAAAAATCCTATTTTTACTATAACATATTAAGTCTCTTAATATTGATATTAAATCGTTGAATATCGATACTTTTGAAATGATTTAAATATTTTGTTTTTAATTTTTTTGTTGGTCGCAACCGTATTTCTTATATATGAATAATATTTTTAGTTTTTATCTTATTTTCTTTCTATTTTTAAAAGTATCGATCATTATCGAATAAGTATTGATATTTTAACTTTCGATCTTATCTTTAACTTTTTCGATATTTAAAAGTATCGATGATGAGTGAAGTCCGATAGTAACTATCATCATTATCGACACAAACGGAAGAGAGATACCTCTTTAGACACTGAACACCGTAGGCCAGGATGTGGAAATAGGTATAGTGATTCGTTTGAGGGTGAGAACTGGCACAAGCATGATAACTCCTCTGGGGATGAGTATCGACGCTCTAGACATCGACATAAGCACCATAGGTCCTCCGATGATGAGTACCATCATCAAAATATGAGATTAGGAAGAGGAGCAGAATTGGAGGAAGGGGAGACTTATGCAAAATCAGATCAATCTAAATTGAGTGAGGGCAATGTTATGCTGTCAGACAAAGAAAATTAACATTTTAGATCGCAACCTACTTCTTTGCGAACCATAATATGTTTAGGATCAACCTAAAATGTTAATAATATTAATGACATTTACCGTTTATAACTTATTTTGTTATGTGAGAATGTCTAAAGTTTCATAAGCTTATGCTCTTGTAACATTTCAGGCGTAACCTAAAATGTTAATAATATTTATAACATTTACCGTTTATAACTTATTTTATTACTGTTTATAACATTTAGGTGCAACCTGTTATGTTAATACGATTGATAACATTTTAGGTTTCAAATTATAATATTGTCTTTCGCTTTTAACATGTTACCTTTTTAAATCGATCACGCCATTTATTAGCCTTATTTTAGGTGTCTGACAACAGAACTCCCTCTTTTCTTCTCTCCAACTTCCAAATTCAAAACTATGAATTTCAAATTCGGAACCGCCTTACATAAAAAATTTGGATAAACTAGTTATTCTGTCATCCAATTAAAATTATATTTTTATTTTAGTCAATTTAATTATTTTGTTGTTATGTTTTAATTATGTTTTAATTAGAATTTCATGAAGGTGATGGTGTGACTTGCTATAATAACGGTTTTAGCATTTAAAATTTATATATTTCAATTCAATCTTAATGAAAGTAATTTAACATTCAATATTGAAAAATCCTTTTAATTTGATTATTCTCTAACACAAACTCTAATCTTCTTGTTGTTTCTACTTTCAATCATCGTCTAATGTTATCTTTGACACCTTTTTTAATCAATAAAACTGTTTAAAACTCGTCCCTTTTCTCTCTTTTCACCTTTCGGTTTAGATTCTCAAAAAAAAAAAAAAATAATAGTTCGTTTTGTTTCCCAAGTTTTTGGCAAAAAATAAACTCTCACAATCTCTTTATTAGGATAAGAATGTTCAAAATTTTCGAGTCCGTTAGTGAGGATGATGAATATCGTATATCGCATTTATGTTTTCATTGGCTATATTTTGAAATATCAATATTAGATTTCTTAACTCCACTTATACACTCTTGAGTGACCTCCAATTTATTCCAAATCTCATTGGCATTAAGTTGAACAAGTTTTCTATCTTTATCGGTTATGTCGTAATCAATTTTCGCCCGACTCGACGTTTCTTAGCGAAAGCAAGTGAATAAATGGTTTTTAATGAAATGTTTAGGAGTCGTCATCGACCTTTTGGATTAAGTAGGTCGAATACCTAAAAATCACCTTTTAAAAGAGTTTTTAAGAAAACATCATTTAAAAGATAAATCAGTCTACATATAACCAGAAATTCATTCTTTTTATAAAAAGAGATTCGGGGTCGATTACGAGTGGGGAATGATTAGCACCCCACAATGCCCAAAATTGGTACCCGTTGATTATAAATTGTCTCTATTAATGGAAATCTTAAGAATTCAAATATAAATTTAATTTATGATCCTATTATTTCAGATTTAATCGCATAATTCTAAGGAAAATATAAAATATTCCAATATTTGCAATTGAAGAGAAACTAATCCCTAAATTATTTTAGGATGAATATTTCTTTTTCCAACTGAAATAATAAGAATGTGATAATTCTTCCCAAGAAATTATATTAAAATAATTTGATATAACCAAAACTAAAGTAAGTATATTTTTTAGGTTTTTATAAGCAGGGTATTTATTTATTTTAAAATATCAGAATAGTACATCTAGTTACTTTAAGACATTCGTTTCTTTAATATTAAAAATAAATAAATATTATTATTTAATCAAATTATGAAATCAATCAAATTATGCTTATGAGTTCATAAATATTCATGTGACTAAAATGAAATGAACTAAAATAAAGTACAATAGTTAAAAGACTAAAATTAAAGTATGAAAAATGTAAAGCAAATATAGAAAATTAAAGTAATGAAAATAAATAAATAAAAAGTAAATCACATAAATTAAAATATAAAGTAAAGAACTAAAATAAAAGATATCAGAATATAAGGCCCAAAATAAAATAGTTAAGAGGATTAAAATATTAAAATGACTAAAATATAATAAAGTAAAGCATAAAGATCAAAATAAAAAAAATAAAAAAATAAAAAAAAATAAAAATATAACAGATAATTTTTAAATAATAAAAATAGAGAAATCAGGGACATGACACGTGATTTTCCCAAAAAAATAAAAATAAAAATGAAAACAAAATAAACAAACCCCTCTTTTTTCATCTCTCTGAACTCTCTCCATCCTCTCTACACCCAACGTGTGCTCGAGAGCTTCAAAGCTCCTCACCAACGCCGTTGGCCACGATGCCGATCATGGCAAAGATGGCCGAATAGGCCATTAAACCGAGACCAAACAGCCCCCTAAGAGGCTTTCTTCCTCCTCTCTCTTTTGCTCGACCGAGAGCTGCTTACAAAACCAAGGACCACGCCGGCTCGAGATTCTGACGAGGAGCTCGAGGAAAGGTAAACTCACTCCTCTCTCCCTATATTTCTACTCTGGATAAAAAAGAAAATAAAAAGGAAAATGGGTACTGAGAAAAATGAACCTTTGGAAATGTTTCTTGTTTTTGCTGTTGTATTTCGAATAATGGGGAAAAGTTACAATTTTTTCTTAAAAGAACCTCCACCGGGCTCCTTTTACAATCTTTCTTTGGGTTTTTAGAACCCAAAATGTTACAAGATTTTTCCAATGTAAAATATCATTTTTGATTTGTTGTTTGTATGTGATTTGTTGATGAAGATAGTGGGACGTGGAGCAGGGGAGACTGTGGAAGTTACCAGCGACGTGGAAGCTGCTGAAATGTGGATGGACAGTTGGTGAGGTGTTGGAAGCTACTGGAATACTGCTATGGTGGAGCTGCCGACGTGGAGGGACTGCTGGTGTTCCTCTGGAAGCTACTAGAACCGTTGAGTGGAGCTGCAATGTGGAGGGACAGCTGTTCCGAGCTTGCTGTTATAGAGGTAAAAATGGTGATTACAACTGCCCCTCTTTGCTAGTTGCTGTGGAACAGGAATGGAGAAAAGACATAAAACACCATTTTTAGCTTAAATTGTTCAAAATTCTGAGCTAAAAGTTCTTCTCATTATGAACTTTATACTCACTTCGGATGAGTTCTTCTCATTATGAACTTTTCCATTGGAAATGTTGATCCATCTCCTTCTATGATGGAATCGAACTAAGGTTGAACAAGTTTTTCTCATTATGAACTTCTTCTTCCTCTTCGGACGAGTTCTTCTCATTACAAACTCTTTCACTGGAAATGGTGATCCATCTCCTTCTGTGATGAAATCTAGCAAAAGGTTGAACAAGTTCTTCTAATTATGAACTTCTTATTCCTTTATTGAGTTCTTCTCATTATGAACTCTTCCGTTGAAAATGTTAATGCCTCAAGTGAGGTGTTGTTAATTCAATTCCATATATGATGAATCAATCTAACGTTGAAAAAGTTATTCTCATTATGAACTTCTTCTTCATCTTTAGATGAGTTCTTCTCATTATGAACTCCTTCCGGAAATGTTAATGTTGATCTATCTCCATATGCGATGAATCAACTAAAAGGTTGAACAAGTTCTTCTCATTATGAACTTCTTATTCCTCTTCAGACGAGTTCTTCTCATTATGAACTCCTTTTAGAAATGTTGATGCTGATATATCTCCTTCTGGAATAGAGTCGAACAAAAGGTTGAACAAGTTCTTCTCATTATGAACTTCTTTTTCCTCTTCAGACGAGTTCTTTTCATTATGAACTCCTTCTGGAAATGTTGATCCTGATCTATGTCCTTCTGCGATAGATTTGAGCAAAATGTTGAACAAGTTCTTCTCATTATGAACTTCTTCTTCCTCTTTAGATGAATTCTTCTCATTATGAACTCCTTCTGGAAATGTTGATACTGATCTATCTCGTTCTGCGATAGATTCAAGCAAAAGGTTGAACAATTTCTTCTCATTATGAACTTCTTCTTCCTCCTCAGTCGAGTTCTTCTCATTATGAACTCCTTCTGGAAATGTTGATGTTGCTAGTGAAATTGTATCAAGCGAGACAAATCTTGTTTTAAGAAAAACTATCTCGAGTGAGATAAAATTTCTTGTTTCAAGTGAAATAATTGTATCAAGAGAGAAAAATATTGTTTTAAGAAAAATAATCTCAAGTGAGATAAATTGTTGTTTCGAGTGAAACTATCTCAAGTGAGACAAAGTTTGTTTTAAGAAAAAAAATCTCAAGTGAAATAAATTGTTGTTTCGAGTGAAATTGTCTCAAGCGAGACAAAATTTGTTTTAAGAAAAACAATCTCAAGTTAGATAAATTGATGTTTCTAGTGAAACTGTCTCAAGCGAGACAAAGTTTGTTTTAAGAAAAACAATCTCAAGTGAGATAAAATTTCTGTTTCGAGTGAAATGCTCTCAAGCGAGATGTTGCTGATTCGAAATGTCATGAATCAAGCAACGGAAATGTTGAAAACATTCTGCCCGAAGGTCTTATGAATGGCCCGAAGGACTTATCATCTTACTCGAAAGGCTTACAGATAACTAGAAGGATTTAAACATTATGCTCGAAAGACTTACTGATGACCTGAAGGATTTACTCATCAAGAAACCCTTGAAAATCAAGCTTAGTTTCTTACTTGTCAATGAACCCCTGAAAACCAGACTTAGTTTCTAAATTCTCATTTGAAAACATCCTGCCCAAAAGTCTTATGGATAGCCCGAATGACTTATTATCTGGCTCGAAAGGCTTACAGATGACCTGAAGGATTTAAACATCATGCTCAAAAGACTTACTGATGGCCCGAAGGACTTACAAATTTGGGAAATAGTTTACTAAGTAAGAAACTTTGGAAATCTCTTTCTTACTATTCAACAATTTCATTTTCAGAAAAGATTAAATGAGAAACTTTGGAAATCATTTTCTCATTTTTTTCGAAACAATTTATTAGTTGGGTAACCTGCTCCCACTTCAAAATAATGCTTTTTATGTGGATTGCGACCATCTATTATTCAGATGTTTGACTCTCTTAACGTGATTCTTACATTTGAGGTTTGAATTCTACCTTCTACTTGTAAGATATTTTGTCATCATGAATCTTATTTTTTCATACGAACATCTGTAAAAACCTCATGTTTGAATGCAATCAAATGAATCAATGTAATGCATTTTCTATTATGCAAATGATGTTCTTATGAATGCATGAATGTTGAGTCCATTTTCATTTGACTTCAAAGTGGCAAATTTGATCATCTTCCACTTGATCATTCATTTTCAGGGTTTACTTCAAATATCAGTGTATCAACTTATGCTATCAAGCTTGCATTTCTGAATAACCATCTGATCAACTTGTAACTTTGTGTCTTCTTCATATGCATTAAAGTATTAAAAGATATGTTTCATTTATGGAACTATTGCTGCAGTCACAATTATGACCTTGATGCTCCCATTTTATCTTTGATAAAACCGGCTTTCTTTTCTTGAACTTATATGAAAATCCAATAAAGCTTTTATCTTTGAAAATAGAATCTATCATCTATGAAGAATGTAAATGTAGATATTCCAAACTCAGCAGAGATTAATTAGGAGAGCAACATCTATTCTAATTTGACTCTTGAAACACATCACAAGGAGGATTTATTCTAATTCCTCTAATGTCTCCACATCTAATTGGATCTCGAAAAAAGTCATTTAGACTATATCATGTCGAGATGCTTAACAGCAACCTATCGTTTAACCTTAGTTGGCTCCACTAGTTTTTTGTTGTTAAAATTTCTTCACAATTTCTCATTTTGAAACTTGGGGTTGAAGAAGACAAACTTTATCTTGGATTAACAAATGGAAACACCATATGATCACAACATTGGTTCAGCACTATAATCACTGGTTCGTAAAACATTTGACAACACATTCATCATTTCCAGTGGTTTCTACCTAGATTTTTCAACCAGAGAAACTCTTTGCATGATTTTGAGAGCTATTGTATGACATTACAAGAACACTTAAGAAAAAATCTCATTGGGAATACAAGTGAGATGCTTTGGATTTCCAGCACCAATGTAGGTGACATTACCAGAATAATGCAACTGTATGATGAACAAAACAATTATGTATAGTCATATCGACTATCACCATTTCACCATTTTCATTCTTCTTATCTTTCTATCTCATTGGAAATATTTGCTCAATTCAATGATCTTGACACATGATGATATGGGCCTTCAGCATGCCCCAATATTTGCTGATATGAACGTTCAAAATGCGTTCAACATTATTTCTTACTGATGTGAGCCTTCAGAATGTCTCACATAGATCATTTTTATATGAAATGGGCCTTCGAAATGTCCCAAATTTTCATACTAAAAATGGGCCTTCAAAATGTCCCAAAATTCCAAGTCGTAAAATTCATCCTTAATGTCCATTGGATTTGAATATCATGATACCCACGAGGTCCAATATTTACAATGCCCCATTGTGGGTACCCGTGGATTTCTTGGTGCTGAATCTGTTTATCTTGAATGCTCTCATTTGGGTGTTACTAAACAGCAGTGTTACCAAGTAACTTGAGGGATTCTCTTCATGTTGTCACAAACTTAAGAAGTGATCAATCATTTTAACAGAAATCACAAAGATATGTGCCTCTTCTGAATGAGGTGGTCATCTCATTCTTAACTGGTTGTATTCTTTTCTTTTTGCTATGCTCTAAGATATGTGCCCCTTTTAAATAGGGTAATCATCTTCTTGATGAGTTGCTAATAGCGTCACAAGACAATATTACAAGTTCAATTCTCCAGACTTTCTAGTCTGTCGGACCACTTACTTTCAAAAATATGAAATGCTTCATCATTTTGGCCTCGCTTTATTCTTTTTTCCAATAGGGGTAGAATAAGCGTCAACTTGCTTCAATGACCTTTCTCATTTGAGTCTGTCCTGTTTGAAAATATTTTTTCTCCTTTTTTTATCAAAAAATGAAAGAATTTTGTAAAGTATTGCCCCTTACAGGTTCACAATTAAATCAAATCATAAAACATGAGTTTAATGAATATCAAATAAATCAACTACACTTTTAAATAAAAAAAATCATAGTCCTATGGAAAGTGTCAAAATTATTGACTGATTTAAGGTGTAGGTTGATTCTTGTAAGGTAAGGTCTCTCAGGTTGGTCCATCATATATGTCCCTTTGAGTGTCCACTAATCTTGAAGAAATGGTTGTTATGCTCATCTCATAGAGTTACTTCTTGATTCTAGAATCTCATAGACATCTTTGGGATGTGTGGTGCTTCATCAAGAGCTTAAGATCGTTTCTTATATCGTTGTTGCACCATTCAATATTCGAGCCACCTTTTCAGGTTTTCAACTCGAATCCTCCTTTGGCTTTAAGATGTTATTCAAAATTTACATCTTAAACCCCCTTTTATCATTTTTCATATCATACATTAAATATTTTTTTTAAAAACCAATTTTTGCAAATAAAAATCAATCCTGAGAAGCGGAATAAAATATGAAGATGGTCTCTTTCACTTAGAAATCCATGTATAATTAGAATGGACTTTTCAGGTATGTAACGTAGGTCAGGGCTCATGATTATGAAAGAAATGGATAAAAAGGCCCAAACAAGTGTTTAAGGATAATTGAACCAAGGATCAATTCATTCTGATGCCTTCAATCTTGCCTTGCTTGACTTGGATCTTCTTTGTTACTTGTATTTCATCATTTTTTTATGGATTCCTCTAGATTGCCAATTTTTGGGTTCATTTCCATTTTCTTATATCTCCAGCATTTCTTGCGTTTCTTATTGAATATGAATCTTTGAACTAATTGCACTTGATCAACCTTATAACTTGAGGTTCAATGAGTTACCAATCTTGATTCAATTTCTTTTTTTCTTTTTCTTTTTTTTCCTTTTCCTTTTCTTTTTCATATTTTATCTTTCATCTTTCATCTTTTCTTTTCTTTTCTTTTCTTTTTCTTTTATTTTTTCTGATGAATGAGTATAGGACTTCAATTGCTTTGAGAACCTCTTTTTTCTCTTGCATTTTGAAAATTCTTTCATTATTCTTGACTGGATTTGATCTTTAAGCACTTTGTATTTGATCTATCTTGTAGTTCAAAAACTCTCTTTATTTCATGGAGATTTGCCTTTCGTAATAAAACTGGATTGACAATCTTTATTCCTCTGAGTAGATATCCTTCACCTTGCCCCCCAATGTGGAGGGTGATCCTTGATTAAGGTTGAATTAGAAGAAAAATAATTCAGGCTCAAATGGGGACAATAAAAGATATATTTTTCTCCTTTTGTGAAGAGATAAATGAAAGAAGGCCGTTCATCATTTCATACTCAGAAGTCTTTGTAAAAAGTGGTATCCCCTGGGGGATGAATATTCAGGATTAACTTTTATTTTCATGAAAACAATGTAATTAATGCATGATATAATTATTTAAATCAATTTTTTCTTTTTTTCTTCCTTTTCTTTTTTCTTCTTATTTCGAGCATTCCCCAATTACTCAAAATTCTCTTCGATAAGTTAGTCCATGATGCCCCATCTCATCTTTTCTTGCAGGATAATTGAAAGTTTGGTACTTTTGAGGTCTTTTGATTTCACTTGTACAAAAATGATGGTTTTGTATCTGCAATGACAAATGTGTCACTTTTGAAGTCATGTATATGGTGGAAGGTAGTGTTATAAACAAATCGAGAAGGTAAATATATGGATTTGGTGTCTCAAAAATAGGTAGAGAAATTATTTCAGAGTCTTAGATAGTGTCAAGATTTGGTTTTGGTAAGGACCAAGAATAGATCATGTAATTGTATTTCTAGCATTGTATGAGGTATGAAAAGTCTAATTTTATCACTTGCCAAAGATCTATAACTCTTGAAAAATTTAAAAAATATTTAATTTACTTGATACTAAAAAATTTCAAGATTAAAATTTGATTATTTGGTCTTAACCATAAAAGCAACACAAATTTATTTAAATAACCTTACAAAAAGGCTGAGGAAGTAAAAAAAAAAGTTCAAACAAGATGCTGCAAAATGAAATGTACTATAGTGGTAGATAATAACTTCCACTTGTTTATCTAGAATGCCCTATTACTCATAGAATGTTGGGTTTATAATTGGACCAGAGTCTTTGTCCTCATTTGCTCCCATCTTTTGATCATTTCTCTTATCCGGGCTTGTTTGGATGATTCCTCAGATGCATCCATCTCTACTACTTTCTTAGCAGCTTTTTAGTTAGATATCATCTCCTCGTTTATCAGTTGGAAGATGGGCTTAAATAAATTCTCATTGGTGACAATAGCTTTGTCCTGGTTCTGAACACATATTGTAGCTGTGATTGGCGTAGTATTCGTTAGAGGTGGGTATATGGGCTAAGGACCGCGGGCAACCCGTTTAATCCGCGACCGGTGCGGGTTTTGGACATCAAAAACTAAAACTCATTTAAATTGTGGGCTTTTTAGCCCGGACCGTTAAACCCGCGGGTTTAATGGGTATAACCGCGGGTAGCCCATGAAGCCCGCACCTGCTTAATTTAAAATTTATAAAATTTTAGAGAAAATAAACTTAAAGAATTTTATAGAAAAAGAAAATAAATTACCTATAAATATGATGTTACTTATAACCATTGTAGTTCTTAAATTTATTAGAGTGTTTGTCATAATTCTAACGCTGCTTGATATTTTTTTCATTTACAATGTATCAAATTATTCTTCATTTTAAAAATTAAAAATTAAAAGATTTATATAGTATTTTAGTCTTATAAAATTTACATCATTATCACTTTGGTATTTAAAGATTTTTTTATTTAATTTTGACCTTTATTTTTTTCCATAAAGTATGTTATCAATTTCGTTCTTTAATTATAAAAAGTCACGTGATATTCTAATAATATATCACATGACACGTAATATTTGGATTAAAAATAAGAAAGAAAAGTAAAATAAAAAATTGAAAACATATTTTTCAACTTTTAAAGACTTTTAAAGGCTTTTACAAAATAAATATATTTTAACAAATTAATGACTTATATTTTATCAATTTTAATATAACCGTATATTTCAAATTTACTCTTATACTGTAAGTATTTTATTTTATATTTTCATATTATGTTTTAGTCTTTCTCTAAAGTATCCATAAAATACAATTATTAGGACCACTTGACAACTTTCTTGTTAGATTTGTATAATGTTTGACTTTGTTGAATTTTTATATTTGAATTTATGCTTGCAGGCACTTCTGTGTCTTCATATTATAGCTTTGAATAATCATGTTTTATAAAAGTATAATGTGGTTATTGTTTTATTTGTTTTTCAATTTGGTGATATTAGTGAATATTGTTTTTTTTAATTTGAGTTTAAGTAATTATATCATTGTATATATATATATATATATATATATATATATATATATTAATGATTTAAAAATTAAAAAAATATTATTTTATAATCATTTTCGGCTATTTAAAATAAAATTTAAATATTATTTATTATTTTTGACGGTGCTACCTTCCTTTTCAAGTTGCTGGATCATTTTTTAAAGGTGTAGAAAGTTAGAACATTATTTTTTATTGCATTTAAAACATTTAAAATTGTTGTTATTTAACGGGCCGCGGGTAAGCCCGTTTAGCCTGAGGGTTAAATAGATGGGCCGTGGACCTTAAAATTCAAAATCGTTTATGAATGTGGGTTTTTTAAACTGCTCCGTTTAAGCCCGCACCGTCAAAACCCATGGGCTAAACGGGCGGGTAGCCCGTATACCCACCTCTAGTATTCATCAAGTTCTCTAAACTGCCCGAAGTCCCACTTGTCCTCAAGAAGTCTGATATGAGTGTTTGAGATGTTTTTGTGTTGGCATCTTCCCTGTTTATTTTTAAACCTATGGGCCAATCTCGGATTACATCCATAGGAGCCTTTTTTCTTCGATTTCTTTTCCCATTTTCTTGCTCCCGATATTTTTCGCAGGATTTGATCACATTAGTCTCTGTTGAGGAACGATTTCGTAGCATTGAACCTTAACTCCTTCTTCTACCTTGCACTTTTGAATTGGTTGCTCTAAACGATCTTGGAACTTTACCTCAAGGTTACTAGGAACCTTGGCTGAACAATCTGGAGTTCCAATATGGTTTGTCCAAGGAACCTCCTTATAGGCCCACTTCTCATTCGGAGGCCACTGTGGCTGGACATATCGTGGAGTAGTGAATCTGGATGAGAGCATTTTTGAATGCAATTTTCACACGAAAAATGAAAGGGAGGAAATTGAAAACACTGCACATTCTTTTTCTTCTTGTTCATCTTTCGACCCTTTTCTATGCCCCTCTTCTTTGAGTAATGCTTATCTCTCACAAGGGTACCTTTATCTCTCATCACTTCTTCATTCATTATTGATCCTATGGGACCCTTTACGACCATATCTGATTTTTAGAAATGGCTTGAGCTATTCTCCTTCTTAATAAGTCGTTGATCATCTATCACTGTTATTTTGACTTCACCATTGACATTCATAATCCCATTTAAATCCTTTACAACAGGATCTTCTAAGGGTTTCTGTCCATGGATCACAACATTCACCAGGTCCATTAATTTGGTTATTTGTTCTTTTGAATCATCCTGGAACTTTTTTTCTTGATCGATCATCTCTTGTTGAGTCTTTATGAGTTGCTCTTGGAGTTTCTCGATTCTACCAACCCTTGCTAAAGTCCCATTCATGGCTCTTATCATTCTCTAGGAAGACCCATTTAGCTCCAATTTGATTTCAAAAATTCTGTCATGGAATCCTCCATAAATTATTCCCATATTTTTGTGATTTAATGCATGTAAAATAGTTTGAAAATAACAAAATGCAGATGCATGATGTAAGAGTGAAACTATAAATGTAACTATGCAAAGATGTAAATACAAATGCAAATGCAAATATGTAAATGTAAAATTAAAATGTAAATGCAATAAAGGCATTGATTCTAAATTAATTGTCATAAAACAACTTCTGAAAAATACACAATGCCCCAATATACTGAGGCAAATGGAAACTATATGTCATACTGCTCGACTTCTTCAATTTTGATCGACTATGCAAGGAAACAATCTTCTTTTATTCTTGGGTTGATGGAAAATCTAACGCTTCGACTTCTTTTCCAAAAACACATTTGTTGAGCAATCATATGCGACTGACATCATCCATTGTCTCGTGTTGGTTATTGTTGTTTCTTGATGGCCCCAAACATATTATTTATTTTCGGCTAGTTGTATCAACGACGTCGTAGCACCATTTAAAAGCTCGTTTTATTGCATCATTTGAGCTTCATGTACCTCTTCAGCTGCTTCTTGGAGCACCCTTCTAGACCAATGATGCATTTATGTAGTTCTATTCTACCTCTTTGAGTGACATTTGTCGTATTGAAAGCCTTCCAATGAGACTATTAACTCGGAAATCAATAAGTTTTATGACATGACATGTATGAAACATGTGTTAATTCCAAGGTAATTATCCTAGAAAAACTTTCAAAGAACTCACAACGTCATAATGTGTCAAAACGAATAAAAATATCTACCCCTTCATGTGGCGTTGTCGTTTTAAAAGCTTTTTAAATTGGAAAAATAACTCGGGTATTAACAACATGTTTATGCACAAAATAAAGTAACAGAACAAGGAAAATATGTTAAAAATAATAATTAAAGAGAGAAAATATATGTTAGTGAAATATGAAAAGATTAAATTCAGCTGGTAAATAAACCATAAAATACAGTGAATAAAACACACAGAGGAAAATAAAAACCTAATAACATAATTTCTAATTCTCTTAAGGTATCCACATGGCTTTAGAGAGGTAGGCTTGTTATATTCTCTATATGAGGTTTGGTTCTATAAGTAAAGGTACTCGAATTGTCCTTATCGGTGCCCCCTTGGGCAAGCCAGACCCTTAATCCTCACTCATTATAGGCTTAAGCGGATCGAGTTTAATTCAAGAGGCCACATTTCCCTATGTCTGACACGGAGAATAAATCCTCACGGAGACATATGACATATGAACTCCAAAAGCTAATTGCTAAGTCTAACATGGAGAATAAATTCTCACGAAGATGTCACTTTCACTCCCACTTAAAAGGGAAAAAAGCTCAAGTATAGACCTTATGTTTATGAAATGACATGTTGTGTGTGAAAAGTAAATCAAATACAAACATTAATTTACAAGGAAAAATTGAAAGAAATCAAAACAATTGTAAATTAAATAAAATTGAATTCTTAAATTTCAACTATTGAGACAATATAAAATCGATTTAGGGCTTGACCAGCTTATTCCCCAGTGGAGTCGCCAATCTGTCGTAACCGATTTTCACCCGGCTCGACGTTTCTTAGCGAAAGCAAGTGAATAAATGGTTTTTAATGAAATGTTTATGAGTCATCATTGGCCTGTTGGATTAGGTAGGTTGAATACCTAAAAATCACATTTTAAAAGAGTTTTTAAAAAGACATCATTTAAAAGATAAATCAGTCTACATATAACCAAAAATTCATTCTTTTTATAAAAAGGGATTCGGGGTCGATTAGAAGTGGAGAATGATTAGCAACCCCACAACGCCCAAAATTGGTACCCGTCGATTATAAATTGTCTCTATTAATGGAAATCTTAAGAATTTGAATATAAATTTAATTTATGATCCTATTATTTTAGATTCAATCGCATAATTCTAAGAAAAAATATAAAATATTCCAATATTTCCAATTGAAGAGAAACTAATCCCTAAATTATTTTAGGACGAATATTTCTCTTTTCAACTGAAATAATAAGAATGTGATAATTCTTCCCAAGAAATTATATTAAAATAACTTGATATAACCAAAAGTAAAGTAAGTATATTTTTTAGGTTTTTATAAGCATGGTATTTATTTATTTTAAAATATTAGAATAGAACATCTAATTACTTTAATACAATCCTTTCTTTAATATTAAAAATAAATAAATATTATTATTTAATCAAATTATGAAATCAATCAAATTATGCTTATGAGTTCATAAATATTCATGTGACTAAAATGAAATGAATAAAAAATAAAGTACAATAGTTAAAAGACTAAAATTAAAGTATTAAGAAAAGTAAAGTAAAAATAGAAAATTAAAGTAATGAAATTAAATAAATAAAAAGTAAATCACATAAATTAAAATATAAAGTAAAGAACTAAAATAAAAGATATCAGAATATAAGACCCAAAATAAAATAGTTTAGAAGATTAGAATATTAAAATGACTAAAATATAATAAAGTAAAGCATATAGATCAAAATAAAAAAAATAAAAATATAACAACAAATTTCGAAATAATAAAAAAAATGAGAAATCAGGGACATGACGCGTGATTTTCCCAAAACAATTAAAATGAAAACAAAATAAACAAACCCCTCTTTTTTTCATCTCTCTCAACTGTCTCCATCCTCTCTACACCCAACGTGCGCCCGAGAGCTTCAAAGTTCCTCACCAACACCGCTGGCCACGACGCCGTTCATGGAAAAGATGGTCGAATAGGCCATTAAACTGAGACCAAACAACCCCTAAGAGGCTTTCTTCCTCCACTCTCTTTTGCTCGACCGAGAGCTCCTCACAAAATCAAGGACCACGCCGGCTCGAGATTCTGACGAGGAGCTCGAGGAAAGGTAAACTCACTCCTCTCTCCCTATATTTCTACTCTGGAAAAACAAGAAAATAAAGAAGAAAACGGGTATTGAAAAAAAATGAACCTTTGGAAATGTTTCTTGTTTTTGCTGTTGTATTTCGAATAATGGGGAAAAGTTACAATTTTTTCTTGAAAGAACCTCCACCGGGATCCTCTTACAATCTTTCTTTGGGTTTTTATAACCCAAAATGTTACAAGATTTTTCCAATGTAAAATATCCTTTTTGATTTGTTGATGAAGATGCTGGGACGTAGAGCAGGGGAGACCGTGGGAGCTACCGGCAACGTAGAAGCTGTTGAAACATGGATGGACAGTTGGTGAGGTGCTGGAAGCTATTGAAATGCTGCTGTGGTGGAGCTGCCGATGTGGAGGAACAACTGGTATTCCTCTGGATGCTGCTGGAATCGTCGGGTGGAGTTGCAATGTGGAGGGGCAGCTGTGCCGGGCTTGCTGTTGTAGAGGTAAAAATGGTGATTATAGGTTCATTTCACCTTATTCTTAGGCACGAGAAGCTCTCATTATTTCTTTTTAGGTATAGATGAGTCATCAACGATGATATCTCACATTGAAAGATTGATTGTTTGAATGAATAACATCATCGTATTCTTTAAAAAAAATAGTTAACACCATTAATGTAATGAGGCTTGGCGATAGATTTTGTCTCACCAAAAATATTGAAAGTTAATGTAGAGGCCATAAATGAATTTAAAGATGAATGAACTTGTTGCAAAGAATCTGAATTGAAACATACAATACATCATGTACGATCAAACTTCAGAGGTCGTTTGAACAACCTTGGATCATTTTTTATAATCTCAAGTAACGAGTTTTAGTTGTTTTATTTAAATATTTAAATAAATATGAAAAAATACAATCCTAACAAAATAATTATTCTTAATAAATAAAGTTGTTTTGATACGTTTTTAATTAAGTTAGTGTCGAGTCGAGTTGTGATACCAACTCAGTTAGAGATATAGTAAATAGTATAAATATACAGACAAACACATGCGACTAATTGAAATAATTGTAATATGATAAGCTAAAACATATAAAGAGTGTTTTAAAGAAAAGTTCGGACCAACATTTGACTTAAAAATGTATCTACTAACATTTAATTTATTGATAAACTAATTTATGTATTATTTTAATAAAAATATTAACGATGTATATTGTATAAATTAACTGATGACATTACAAAAAAAAATAATTAAATTATATCAAACTAAAGTGCAAGAATAAATCTCAAAGTTCAACCTAATAAATATAAAAATGCCATAGTTTAACATTTCCCCTAAAACAATGATTTTCGAATAATTGTAGTCGAGCTAAGTTTCTATAGGATAATAGCAGTATTGAATTTTGGAACTGGAAAATATTATTAACAAAATTTTTTTAAAATATTGATTTAAGTGGAAAATAGGAAAATTTATTGATTAGTGAAGATAGTTTTTAGTTTCTTACTCTAAATTAAAACATTTTTTTTATAATTACTTAGAGTCAGGATTGCAAAATCAAGTCATTGATATTTGCTGGTAAAACTCCTCAACTGCGCCGCAAAATTCATGTTGTGCGAACTTGTGCTACATTATGACAAACTTTCTATTTGAAACATCATAACCAAGTCGTTGTAGTATAGTGGTGAGTATTCCCGCCTGTCACGCGGGTGACCCGGGTTCGATCCCCGGCAACGGCGTTTTATCATTTTCCCCCTTTTTTGTGGTGTTGGGCATGGGGAGTTGTTTAGCAGGGCTTGGTATTAACACTTGTTCTGGTATAGGGATAAGCTGACTCTTTTCATAACCATCAATGTCCCCATTTAAGATAAGAGAGTATTTTTAATATTATTATATTCTCAACTGCTTCACAAACTATTTGTAGTAACTTACAACCATCACCATTTTCTTAATTTACAAGGAAAGTACTATCTTTAGTCCTACAATATGTATGAATGAAAATTACAGTAACTGGTTTTCTTATAGGAAAGAGGAGAAACAGATGCCAAAGCCAAATGATACTTGCCTTGTGAGTGATATTCCATATAAGCTGATATACATTTTCATCATCTACTAGGGCAACACTCCCCTTGGAGCTTATCATGTTTTTTTATACAATAAAATTATAAACAATCAATTAGACTAGTTAAAAGTAGCAAACAGAATTGAGTCTTGTTTAAGCCAAAAAACAGTTATATGTTGTAAGTTTGATATTGTACTACGAATACGATGACGCTGAACATCTCGTGACAATGCTCCTCGACAACCCAATTTATTGACCTGCGAACAAAAATATTCTAACGCTGTGCTAACAAAGCTATGTCGTACACATCTACTTTATTAATATACTATTTGTAGTTCATAACTGTAAGCATATTAGGCAGTATAAGAAGACATAAGCATAAGCATAAAATGACATCAATGACATTTTGTTCAACATCTACTATTATTCACATACTAGAGTTCATATTCACATGCTTATTTCGAAAGCTTTAATTATATACTCTATACACAGTAAGTGTTCATGCAATAAAAGGCTTAAAGAAAATGGTTAAGTATAAATTAATAAAACGAAAACATGGAAATGACATCGGAATAAATGAAGTCGATGATATGTTTGATAGGTTTTAGGGAAGTAATTGTATGGTGGAATGGTGGTATGTTGATGGAAAAAAGAAGTATGAAAATGGTAGTGAAGGATGAAGGTAATATCTCATATAGAAAAGGAATCAAACTAAGCCATATTAAAGCTTAACCCTAGACCTTGAGGGATGGTGTTTTAGGACTTTGACCCTTTAGGCATATTAAACCAAAAAACCATAAGTATCAAGGTGGATAGAAGGATAGGTGACGTCACAAGCATAATTGCACTTGATAAGTCAATAAAGTTCTAAAAAAACTATGAAAGAGAGAATAATCTCACAAATATGTTCTGTTGAGTCAGTCAAATCAATGGGATAACCAAGAATGGATGAATTGACAATTAGAAAAATGATAGAAGCTTTTTGAAAGAAAATGAAAAATTGACACAAGAAATTTTAGAGTGGTTCAACTTCTTCAATGAAGTCTACATCCACTACCTTAGCTTCCACACTAAGGATTTTAACAAATCCACTAATTTGTTCTAAACTTTTAGGACAAGATATAACCTTACAACACACTTATGTTTATACCTCAACGTCTCAAGTGTACAACCCTTCCTAAGAAGAAATTACAAAGAAACAAACTTTTGAATATCCTAACAAGATAAGATGATTGCAAATTGAAGCTCTCACACACCCAAGAACACTAGAATGAAAATTACAAAGAACATAATAGTGTTATATGTAAGAAACACAAAGTAGAATACAAATTTGGCTCTAAATGCTCTTTGATTGATGAAATAGCTTCATTGCCTTTTATTGGCTGTTTGAAGACCCTTTTTATATGTCCTTGATAATTTCTAGTCGTTTTGGGTTGTTGGAGGGAGTTTGGAACTATTTGGAGCAATAAATTCGCGCATTGAATGCAATCCTGCACAAAGGTTTCGAAACCTTATAGAGAGATTTTGAAACCTTATAGAGAGATTTTGAAACCTACCTTTGAAAAAAAATTGACCATTGAAGTAGGTGTTTAGTTTTGAAACCTTAAGAAAAATTGTAGCAACTGCCATAGGGGGTTCAAAACCTCCTAAGGGGGTTTCAAAACCTGGCCCAAAAACTGCTGAAAAAGGCCTTGTTTCATATTTAAAAAGTATTTTAAAACTTCATAAAATTTATAAACACTTATAAATTTATTTTTGACATTTTGAACCTCAAAACTTATTTTTTACAAACTTGAAAATTCTTGAATCAAATAAAATATTAATTTTACAAAATTTTCAATTTAATCATTTGTTATATTAAATCATTTAATTACATTTATCAATTCCCCTTTTTGATATAACAAAATTACTTTGTAAAAATTTGTCAAAAATAAATTTTGAAGAGGTCAAAACTTTTCAATTTTCTCCCCCTTTGAAAAGGAATTTAAGAGTGAATTTCAGAAATGAAAAATTCATGGTTTTATAAAACATAATTAACTAGAATTTTCATCCCATTTTTATTAGATCAAAATCAATTAGCTATAAGAGAGAAGCCTAGATCAGAGCATACTAACAAATATCCAACAAATATCAAGATAACCAATAATTGCCAAATTTATTAGGGCAATGTATCTAGCAAGTATGAGTAAATATCTAACAAAATATCCAATGTAGTAGCAACATAACATATCCATCATAACATGAAATATAAAAGCATCCTAAAAATCCAATAAAGGATGCAAAAGGTCAATCCTCAATGTTCGGATGAGAGAAGGAAAAAGGACTCGAAGGATGATACGAGCCTGAAAAACGAGCCTGAAAAGCATGAAGACTAGGTCTCATATCATCAATACTAGCTATCATGTTATCAACATTAGCTTCCATGGAATCAAAACGGTGATCGACAAGATCAAGACAAGTGGCCATGAAGTCATAGAGAGAGTCCAATGTGATGGAACGGCGAGGAGGAGCGGCATCGATAAGTGCATCCTCTACATCCTCGACAGGAGCAGCGAGATCATCAATCGGAAGAGCACCATCAAGGTTTTTAACCTATTTACCATTTTCAAATTTGAACCCCATTTTCTTAACGAAGGTAAAATCGAGCGGGTTCAAAAGGGGCATGGGAAGATCAAAAGATGTATTGATGTAGTGGGCACGAAAAATGTGGCTCAAGGCACAAGCATAAGGCAAAGAAAAAGTGGAATTTGAGCCCTTAGTGATGGTGTGCACCAATTCAAAAAAAATAATTTGTATAATATTAGGGCTTTCCTTGGTACGAAAATGATAAAGCCACCAAATATCTAAGAAACGTATACGAGTGGTGCGATCACCCGAAGGACGGAGGAACCAAGTGATAAAGAGTTGTAAAATACATTCCTCAAAAGCAAGATGAGTGCGATTATCATTTTCAATATCTTCAAAGAGAACTTTCTAATTTTCATTAATAAGGTATTTTTGAATTTTTGAATGGGTTTTGGTCGATATATTTTATGATTTACCTTCCTTGTCACTTTTGATGCGAGATAATGATGACGACGACAGAAAAGAGCGACCAAAACAGTGGCAGCGGAATCGACGGCGACAGACAAAGCTCTTGGCTAGCAGCGAGAGTAGCTGGAACCCTAGGGTTTAGAAACCCTAAAAAATGTGGGCTAGGTTAAGGTTAAGTTTGGCCAGTTGTTGGGCTCACTATTTGGCCCGATTGACTTTTTAATTGAGCTCAATTTTGGGCTTGTTGTATTTGTTGTAATTTGGGTTTGCAATAAAAATATAAATGAAATAAAGATAAAAAACTAGAATAGATATAAAATAGAAAAAATAAAATAGAATAAAAAACGAGTGTCTACACCTATGTACAATGCCATATAAAATTATTACAAAAATCCTGGTAAACCGTTTGAAGCCGTTTTTTTTTTCTGGATTGGATCTCCCCAAACCAGTCTAGCTTATACAATGATGGTGGTATGTGAGGTTCTAGATTATTTTTGTGATAATTTTATACCTAATATGTTAACAAAACATGTTTTACGTTACTGGAAATATTAACTTATACCCAATATGTTAGGTTGCAACTATTTTAAAATAAACCAAATAAAATTAGAAGATCAAAACATAAAATAAAAATTTTCCTACAGTAATAAGAGACAAATATTTCAAAATCCTAAACCCTCCCCTCGTAAATATCCCATAATATAACATAATAAATAATGACTAAAATATAACATGTTCAAAATAAAAAGGATCGAACAAAATATTAACCTATTTTCATTTCATTACCGAAATAAAAAAATTACAAGCATGAAGGACTTAGGGTGCTATTAACCCTTAAAGATTCAAAAAACACGAGTTGCCCTAATTCAAAACGACGTAGTTTTGAAACCCCCTGATATACCACATTTTGTGTTTTGGGAAAACCTAACTCCCCATTTTCTTGTTTCAACCATTCTTTCTCCCCATCCCTTTATCTTTCATTTTCATCATCTATCATCCTCGCCGTCGCAAGGTAAGACCAAAAAAAGTCCGACCACCACTAATCGGCACTAGAGACAAAGGTAAGGCAACGAATCAAAACCCCAACCTTTTACCACTCTTCTTTCAACCGAAAATAGCCTAGATTTTACCTATCTTCTCACATAACCCTTTCCTCAATTTTAGACCCCACAAGGCTAACCTAGAGTTCCATGGTGCGAAGCTTTACCTTTGGCGCTTCCTCTCTTTGACGGCGGTCTTGCTTTGCAAATGAGTGGGTCTTTTATTTTCTTGTTTTGGATTTTTTCTTTTTTTTTGTCTGAAAAATCTATTTTTTTCCTCTTTTTTGTTACCCAAAAAGCTTCCCCCTTTTCTTTTTGTTTCCCTTTTTTTCCTCTCGTTTTTGTTTCTCTCCTCTTCTCCTCCTCTTTTCAAAAAAAAATTGAATATCTACTTATATCTTTCCCTTTGCATGTTGGTTTGGTGATGGATCTAGTGAAACAGTGAGGCTACGGCCAACAGGATGATTTCCCTAAACATGCATTCAAAGATCCAGATTTTCTGGGATTTTTGAATTTTTAAATGGGTTTTGGTCGGTATATTTTATGATTTACCTTCCTTGTCACTGTTGATGCGAGATAATGATGATGACATAGTGACGATGACAGAAAAGAGCGACCAAAACAGTGGTAGCGGAATCGACGGCGACGGAAAAAGCTCTTGGCTAGCAGCGGCAGTAGCTGGAACCCTAGGGTTTAGAAACCTTAAAAAATATGGGATAAGTTTGGGTTAAGTTTGGCCAGTTGTTGGGCTCACTATTCGGCCCGATTGACTTTGTAATTGAGCTCAATTGTGGGCTTGTTGTATTTTTTGTAATTTGGGTTTGCAATAAAAATATAAATGAAATAAAGATAAAAAACTAGAATAGAAATAAAATAGAAAAAATAAAATAGAAGAAAAAACGAGTGTCTACACCTATGTACAATGCCATATAAAATTATTACAAAAATCCTGGTAAACTGTTTGAAGCCGTTTCTTCCGGATTGGATCTCCCCAAACCAGTCTAGCTTATACAATGATGGTGGTATGTGAGGTTCTAGATTATTTTTGTGATAAATTTATACCTAATATGTTAACAAAACATGTTTTACGTTACTGGAAATGTTAACTTATACCCAATATGTTAGGTTGCAACTATTTTAAAATAACTTAAACTGGTGTAACCGGTTAAAAGCGAAACACAAAATGTTATAAATCGGAATCAGAAAAGTTATCAATCGTAGTAACATAATATGTTTCACCTAAAATGTTATAAACAATAAGGAAATAAGTTATAAACGGTAAATGTTATGATATTATTTACATTTTAGGCATAACTAAAATGTTACCAAAGTTTAAGTTGATGTAACCTTAGATTTTCTCACGATAATAAAATAAGTTAAAAGCATGTTATGAATATTTATAAGAAATATTGTTTCCCCCGAGAATGTCATGTTCACTAAGAAATATATTGCGATATGCAATGTTAATATTTTTAGTAAAAAAATGGGTTGCGCCAAAAAAATGTTATGGTTCGCTAAGAAATAGGTTGTGATCTGAATGTTAATATTTTTATTAATAAAATGGGTTGCGCCCAAGAATGTCATGGTTCACTAAGAAATAAGATACGATCTGGAATGTTAATATTTTTATTAATTAAAAAAAGGAAAAATGATATTTTAACTTTCAAATTTAAAAGTATGGATACTTTCAAAAAAATATCAATACTTTACAACATTTTTTCTTTTTTTAATTCGAAAGTATGTATATGTTTTGAAAAGTATCCATACTTTTTTAAATTGTCATCTGTTTACATTATATGTTTGAAAGCGTTTATGTTATGAAAAAAGTAAGACAAAACAAGTTTATAAGTTTAACATTCTAGGTTGCGCCTTTTTTAAATTGTCAATCGTTTACATTATATGTTTAAAACCATTTTTATTATGAAAAAGAAAGACAAAACAAATTTATAACTTTAACATTATAATTGCGCCTACTTTTAATTATCAACCATTTAGGTTATATCTTTGAAATTGTTTTTATTATGCAAAAGTAAGACAAAACAAATTTAAAAGTATAACATTATATATAGCGCCTTTTTTAATTGTCAATTGTTTACATTATATGTTTGAAACCTTTTATATTATGCAAATGTAGGTAACAACTTTCTTAATTGTTAATCTTTTAGGTTATAGGTATTAAACCGTTTATATTATTGAAAATAATACAAAAAAATCCTATTTTTACTATAACATAATATGTTTATATTAAGTCTCTTAATATTGATATTAAATCGTTGAATATCGATACTTTTGAAATGATTTAAATATTTTGTTTTTTATTTTTTTGTTGGTCGCAACCGTATTTCTTATATATGAATAATATTTTTAGTTTTTATCTTATTTTCTTTCTATTTTTAAAAGTATCGATCATTATCGAATAAGTATTGATATTTTAACTTTCGATCTTATCTTTAACTTTTTCAATATTTAAAAGTATCGATGATGAGTGAAGTCCGATAGTAACTATCATTATCGACACAAAAGGAAGAGAGATACCTCTTTAGACACTGAACACCGTAGGCCAGGATGTGGAAATAGGTATAGTAATTCGTTTGAGGGTGAGCACCGGCACAAGCATGATAACTCCTCTGGGGATGAGTATCGACGCTCTAGACATCGACATAAGCACCATAGGTCCTCCGATGATGAGTACCATCATCAAAATATGAGATTAGGAAGAGGAGCAGAATTGGAGGAAGGGGAGACTTATGCAAAATCAGATCAATCTAAATTGAGTGAGGGCAATGTTGCTAGTAGGGAAGCTTCTGTAGATATATCGAACCCGGATGCGGCCGAGGGAATGGCTTCATCCATGCCATCAGCTTTCACGACGATTTCTAATGATTTAAGAGCCAAAATCCGAGCTATGCTGATGGCAACCTTATATCAAGCACTGACCTTTTTTTTTTTTTTTTTAATTTTCATCTGGTTTTTCGTTGAACCAAAACAATTTAATAGATACTTTCTCATGTACCAGCTTTGCATGTAATCTTATTACTATAAGATAGTAGTGGCTTCAGATTAAAAACGTATAGATAATAATATATTCAGTATCGATATTTAAAATTTCATTTTCTTTTATTTTTTTGGCATAACCTATTTTATTAATAAAAATATTAACATAAAATATCACAACCTATTTCTATTCAAAATCATGACATTCTTGGGTGCTACCTATTTTATTAATATTAACATAACATATCACAACCTATTTCTATTCAAAACTATGACATTCTTGGGCGCAACCTATTTTATTAATAAAAATATTAACATTCCAGATCACAATCTATTTCTTACTGAACCATGACATTCTTGGACGCATTCGTACTTCTTATATATATTCATAACATTTTCAGTTTTTACTTTATTTTGTTTCCGTGGGAAAATCTAAGGCTCCATTAGCTTAAACTCTAGTAATATTTTAGGTGTAACCAATTTTATTACAAAGAAAATTAACATTTTAGATCGCAACCTACTTCTTTGCGAACCATAACATGTTTAGGCACAACCTAAAATGTTAATAATATTAATGACATTTACCATTTATAACTTATTTTGTTATGTGAGAATGTCAAAAGTTTCAAAAGCTCATGCTCTTGTAACATTTCAGGCGTAACCTAAAATGTTAATAATATTTATAACATTTACCGTTTATAACTTATTTTATTACTGTTTATAACATTTAGGTGCAACCTGTTATGTTACTACGATTGATAATATTTTAGGTTTCAAATTATAATATTTTGTCTTTCGCTTTTAGCATGTTACCTTTTTAAACCGATCACGCCATTTATTAGCCTTATTTTAGGTGTCTGACAGCAGAACTCCCCATTTTCTTCTCTCCAACTTCCAAATTCAAAACTATGAATTTCAAATTCGGAACCGCCTTATATAAAAAATTTGGATAAATTAGTTATTCTGTCATCCAATTAAAATTATATTTTTATTTTAGTCAATTTAATTATTTTGTTGTTATGTTTTAATTATGTTTTAATTAGAATTTCATGAAGGTGATGGTGTGACTTGCTATAATAACGGTTTTAGCATTTAAAATTTATATATTTCAATTCAATCTTAATGAAAGTAATTTAACATTCAATATTGAAAAATCCTTTTAATTTGATTATTCTCTAACACAAACTCTAATCTTCTTGTTGTTTCTACTTTCAATCATCGTCTAATGTTATCTTTGACACCTTTTTTAATCAATAAAACTGTTTAAAACTCGTCCCTTTTCTCTCTTTTCACCTTTCGGTTTAGATTCTCAAAAAAAAAAAAAAATAATAGTTCGTTTTGTTTCCCAAGTTTTTGGCAAAAAATAAACTCTCACAATCTCTTTATTAGGATAAGAATGTTCAAAATTTTCGAGTCCGTTAGTGAGGATGATGAATATCGTATATCGCATTTATGTTTTCATTGGCTATATTTTGAAATATCAATATTAGATTTCTTAACTCCACTTATACACTCTTGAGTGACCTCCAATTTATTCCAAATCTCATTGGCATTAAGTTGAACAAGTTTTCTATCTTTATCGGTCCTGTCGTAATCAATTTTCGCCCGACTCGACGTTTCTTAGTGAAAGCAAGTGAATAAATGGTTTTTAATGAAATGTTTAGGAGTCGTCATCGACCTTTTAAATTAATTAGGTCGAATACCTAAAAATCACCTTTTAAAAGAGTTTTTAAGAAAACATCATTTAAAAGATAAATCAGTCTACATATAACCAGAAATTCATTCTTTTTATAAAAAGAGATTCGGGGTTGATTACGAGTGGGGAATGATTAGCACCCCACAATGCCCAAAATTGATACCCGTTGATTATAAATTGTCTATATTAATGGAAATCTTAAGAATTCAAATATAAATTTAATTTATGATCCTATTATTTCAGATTTAATCGCATAATTCTAAGGAAAATATAAAATATTTCAATATTTCCAATTGAAGAGAAACTAATCCCTAAAATATTTTAGGATGAATATTTCTTTTTCCAACTGAAATAATACGAATGTGATAATTCTTCCCAAGAAATTATATTAAAATAATTTGATATAACCAAAACTAAAGTAAGTATATTTTTTAGGTTTTTATAAGCATGGTATTTATTTATTTTAAAATATCAGAATAGTACATCTAGTTACTTTAAGACATTCATTTCTTTAATATTAAAAATAAATAAATATTATTATTTAATCAAATTATGAAATCAATCAAATTATGCTTATGAGTTCATAAATATTCATGTGACTAAAATGAAATGAACAAAAATAAAGTACAACAGTTAAAAGACTAAAATTAAAGTATGAAAAATGTAAAGCAAATATAGAAAATTAAAGTAATGAAAATAAATAAATAAAAAGTAAATCACATAAATTAAAATATAAAGTAAAGAACTAAAATAAAAGATATCAGAATATAAGGCCCAAAATGAAATAGTTAAGAGGATTAAAATATTAAAATGACTAAAATATAATAAAGTAAAGCATAAAGATCAAAATAAAAAAATAAAAATATAACAGATAATTTTGAAATAATAAAAAAACAGAGAAATTAGGGACATGACACATGATTTTGCAAAAAAATAAAAATGAAAACAAAATAAACAAACCCCTCTTTTTTCATCTCTCTAAACTCTCTCCATCCTCTCTACACCCAACGTGTGCTCGAGAGCTTCAAAGCTCCTCACCAACGCCGTTGGCCACGATGTCGATCATGGCAAAGATGGTCGAATAGGCCATTAAACCGAGACCAAACAACCCCCTAAGAGGCTTTCTTCATCCTCTCTCTTTTGCTCGACCGAGAGCTCCTCAGAAAACCAAGGACCACGACGGCTCGAGATTCTGACGAGGAGCTCGAGGAAAGGTAAACTCACTCCTCTCTCCCTATATTTCTACTCTGGATAAAAAAGAAAATAAAAAGGAAAATGGGTACTGAGAAAAATGAACCTTTGGAAATGTTTCTTGTTTTTGCTGTTGTATTTCGAATAATGGGGAAAAGTTACAATTTTTTCTTGAAAGAACCTTCACCGGGCTCCTTTTACAATCTTTCTTTGGGTTTTTATAACCCAAAATGTTACAAGATTTTTCCAATGTAAAATATCCTTTTTGATTTGTTGTTTGTATGTGATTTGTTGATGAAGATGGTGGGACGTGGAGCAGGGGAGACCGTGGAAGCTTCTGAAACGTGTATGGATAGTTGGTGAGGTGTTGGAAGCTACTGGAATACTGCTGTGGTGGAGCTGCCGACGTGGAGGGACTGCTGGTGTTCCTCTGGAAGCTGCTGGAACTGTCGGGTGGAGCTGCTGGAACTGTCGGGTGGAGCTGCAACGTGGATGGACAGCTGTTCTGAGCTTGCTGTTGTAGAGGTAAAAATGGTGATTACAACTGCCCCTCTTTGCTGGTTACTATGGAACAGGAATGGAGAAAAGACATAAAGCACAATTTTTAGCTGAAATTGTTCAAAATTCTGAGCTAAAAGTTCTTCTCATTATGATTTTTTTACTCACTTCGGACGAGTTCTTCTCATTATGAACTTTTCCATTGGAAATGTTGATCCATCTCCTTCTGTGATGGAATCGAACTAAGGTTGAACAAGTTTTTCTCATTATGAACTTCTTCTTCCTCTTCGGACGAGTTCTTCTCATTACAAACTCTTTCACTGGAAATGGTGATCCATCTCCTTCTGTGATGAAATCTAGCAAAATGTTGAACAAGTTCTTCTAATTATGAACTTCTTATTCCTTCATTGAGTTCTTCTCATTATGAACTCTTCCGTTGAAAATGTTAATGCCTCAAGTGAGGTGTTGTTAATTCAATTCCATATGCGATGAATCAATCTAACGTTGAACAAGTTATTCTCATTATGAACTTCTTCTTCATCTTTAGATGAGTTCTTCTCATTATGAACTCCTTCCGAAAATGTTGATGTTGATCTATCTCCATATACGATGAATCAAGTAAAAGGTTGAACAAGTTCTTCTTATTATGAACTTCTTATTCCTCTTCAGATGAGTTCTTCTCATTATGAACTCATTTTGGAAATGTTGATGCTGATATATCTCCTTCTGGAATAGAGTCGAACAAAAGGTTGAACAAGTTCTTCTCATTATGAACTTCTTTTTCCTCTTCAAACGAGTTCTTCTCATTATGAACTCCTTCTAGAAATGTTGATCCTGATCTATGTCCTTCTGCGATAGATTTGAGCAAAATGTTGAACAAGTTCTTCTCATTATGAACTTCTTCTTCCTCTTTAGATGAATTCTTCTCACTATGAACTCCTTCTGGAAATGTTGATGCTGATCTATCTCCTTCTGCGATAGATTCAAGCAAAAGGTTGAACAATTTCTTGTCATTATCAACTTCTTCTTCCTCCTCAGATGAGTTCTTCTCATTATGAACTCCTTCTGGAAATGTTGATGTTGCTAGTGAAATTGTATCAAGCGAGACAAATCTTGTTTTCAGAAAAACTATCTCGAGTGAGATAAAATTTCTTGTTTCAAGTGAAACAATTGTATCAAGAGAGACAAATATTGTTTTAAGAAAAATAATCTCAAGTGAGATAAATTGTTGTTTTGAGTGAAACTATCTCAAGTGAGACAAAGTTTGTTTTAAGAAAAACAATCTCAAGTGAAATAAATTGTTGTTTCGAGTGAAATTGTCTCAAGCGAGAAAAAATTTGTTTTAAGAAAAACAATCTCAAGTTAGATAAATTGTTGTTTCTAGTGAAACTGTCTCAAGCGAGACAAAGTTTGTTTTACGAAAAACAATCTCAAGTGAGATAAAATTTATGTTTCGAGTGAAATGCTCTCAAGCGAGACGTTGCTGATTCGAAATGTCATGAATCAAGCAACGGAAATGTTGAAAACATTCTACCCGAAGGTCTTATGAATGGCCCGAATGACTTATCATCTTGCTCGAAAGGCTTACAGATAACCAGAAGAATTTAAGCATTATGCTTGAAAGACTTACTGATGACCCGAAGGATTTACTCATCAAGAAACCCTTGAAAATCAAGCTTAGTTTCTTACTTGTCAATGAACCCCTTAAAAATTAGGCTTAGCTTCCTTGAAAAACTCTTTGGATATAATCATCAAGAACCCCCTGAAAACCAAACTTAGTTTCTAAAATCTCATTTGAAAATATCCTGCCCAAAAGTCTTATGGATAGCCCGAAGGACTTATCATCTGGCTCGAAAGGCTTACAGATGACCTGAAGGATTTAAACATCATGCTCAAAAGACTTACTGATGGCTCGAAGGACTTACAAATTTGGGAAATAGTTTACTAAGTAATAAACTTTGGAAATCTCTTTCTTACTATTCAACAATTTCATTTTCAGAAAAGATTAAATGAGAAACTTTGGAAATCGTTTTCTCATTTTTTTTCGAAACAATTTATTAGTTGGGTAACCTGCCCCCACTTCAAAATAATGCTTTTTATGTGGATTGCGACCATCTATTATTCAGATGTTTGACTCTCTTAACGTGATTCCTGCTTTTGAGGTTTGAATTCTACCTTCTACTTGTAAGATATTTTGTCATCATGAATCTTCTTTTTTCATACGAAGATCTGTAAAAACCTCATGTTAGAATGCAATCAAATGTATCAATGTAATGCATTTTCTATTATGTAAATGATGTTCTTATGAATGCATGAATGTTGAGTCCATTTTCATTTGACTTCAAAGTGGCAAATTTGATCATCTTCCACTTGATCATTCATTTTCAGGGTTTTACTTCAAATATCAGTGTATCAACTTATGCTATCAAGCTTGCATTTCTGAAGAACCATCTGATCAACTTGTAACTTTGTGTCTTCTTCATTTGCATTAAAGTATTAAAAGATATGTTTCATTTATGGAACTATTGCTGCAGACACAATTATGACCTTGATGCCCCCATTTTATCTTTGATAAAACCGGCTTTCTCTTTTTGAACTTATATGAAAATCCAATAAAGCTTTTATCTTTGAAAATAGAATCTATCATCTATGAAGAATGTAAATGTAGATATTCCAAACTCAGCAGAGATTAATTAGGAGAGCAACATCTATTCTAATTTGACTCTTGAAACACATCACAAGGAGGATTTATCCTAATTCCTCTAATGTCTCCACATCTAATTGGATCTCGAAAAAAGTCATTCAGACTATATCATGTCGAGATGCTTAACAACAACTATCGTTTAACCTTAGTTGGCTCCACTAGTTTCTTGTTGTTAAAATTTCTTCATAATTTCTCATTTTGAAACTTGGGGTTGAAGAAGACAAACTTTATCTTGGGTTAACAAATGGAAACACCATATGATCACAACATTGGTTCAGCACTATAATCAATGGTTCGTAAAACATTTGACAACACATTCATCCTTTCCTGTGGTTTCTACCTAGATTTTTCAACCAGGGAAACTCTTTGCATGATTTTTAGAGCTATTGTATGACATTACAAGAACACTTAAGAACAAATCTCATTGGGAATACAAGTGAGATGCTTTGGATTTCCAGCACTAATGTAGGTGACATTACCAGAATAATGAAACTGTATGATGAACAAAACAATTATGTATAGTCATATCGACTATCATCATTTCACCATTTTCATTATTCTTATCTTTCTATCTCATTGGAAATATTTGCTCAATTCAATGATCTTGACACATGATGATATGGGCCTTCAGCATGCCCCAACATTTGCTGATATGAACGTTCAAAATGCGTTCAACATTGTTTCTTGCTGATGTGAGCCTTCAGAATGTCTCACATAGATCATTTTTATAAGAAATGGGCCTTCGAAATGTCCCAAATTTTCATACTAAAAATGGGCCTTCAAAATGTCCCAAAATTCCAAGTCGTAAAATTCATCCTCAATGTCCATTGGATTTGAATATCATGATACCCACGAGGTCCAATTTTGACAATGCCCCATTGTGGGTACCCGTGGATTTCTTGGTGCCGAATTTGTTTATCTTGAATGCTCTCATTTGGGTGTTACTAAACAGCAGTGTTACCAAGTAACTTGAGGGATTCTCTTCATGTTGTCACAAACTTAAGAAGTGATCAATCATTTTAACAGAAATCTCAAAGATATATGCCTCTTCTGAATGAGGTGGTCATCTCATTCTTAACTGGTCGTATTCTTTTCTTTTTGCTATGCTCTAAGATATATGTCCCTTTTGAATAGGGTGATCATCTTCTTGATGAGTTGCTAATAGCGTCACAAGACAATATTACAAGTTCAATTCTCTAGACTTTCTGGTCTATCGGACCACTTACTTTAAAAAAATTGAAATGCTTCATCATTCTGGCCTCGCTTTATTCTTTTTTCCAATAGGGGTAGAATAAGCGTCAACTTGCTTCCATGACCTTTCTCATTTGAGACTGTCATGTTTGAAAATATTTTTTCTCCTTTTTTTATCAAAAAATGAAAGAATTTTGTAAAGTATTGCCCTTTACAGATTCACAATTAAATCAAATCATAAAACATGAGTTTAATGAATATCAAATAAATCAACTACACTTTTAAATCAAAAAAATCATAGTCCTATGGCAAGTGTCAAAATTATTGACTGATTTAAGGTGTTGGTTTATTCTTGTAAGGTAAGGTCTCTCAGGTTGGTCCAACATATATGTCCCTTTGAGCATCCATTGATCTTGAAGAAATGGTTGTTATGCTCATATCATAGAGATACTTCTTGATTCTAGAATCTCATAGACGACTTTGGGATGTGTGGTGCTTCATCAAGAGCTTAAGATCGTTTCTTATGTCGTTTTTGCACCATTCAATATTCGAGCCATCTTTTCAGGTTTTTAACTCGAATCCTCCTTTGGCTTTAAGATATTATTCAAAATTTACATCTTAAACCCCCTTTTATCATTTTTCATATCATACATTAAATATTTTTTAAAAACCAATTTTTGCAAATAAAAATCATTCTTGAGAAGAGGAATAAAATCTGAAGATAATCTCTTTCACTTAGAAATCCATGTATAATTAGAATGGACTTTTCAGGTACGTAACATAGGCCAGGGCTCATGATTATGAAAGAAATGGATAAAAAGGCCCAAACAAGTGTTTAAGGATAATTAAACCAATGATCAATTCATTTTGATGCCTTCAATCTTGCCTTGCTTGACTTGGATCTTCTTTGCTACTTGTGTTTCATCATTTTTTTTATGGATTCCTCTAGATTGCCAATTTTTGGGTTCATTTCCATTTTCTTATATCTCCAGCATTTCTTGTGTTTCTTATTGAATATGAATCTTTGAACTAATTGCACTTGATCAACCTTGTAACTTGAGGCGCAATGAGTCACCAATCTTGATTCAATTTCTTTTTTTCTTTTTCTTTTTCTTTTTTTTTTTTTTTTTTTTTTCTTTTTTTTCGTTTTCTTTTATTTTTTCTGATGAATGAGTATAGGACTTCAATTGCTTTGAGAACCTCTTTTTTCTCTTGCATTTTGAAAATTCTTTCATTATTCTTGACTGGATTTGATCTTTAAGCACTTTGTATTTGATCTATCTTGTAGTTCAAAAACTCTCTTTATTTCATTGAGATTTGCCTTTCGTAATAAAACTGGATTGACAATCTTTATTCCTTGATTAAGGTTGAATTAGAAGAAAAATAATTCAGGCTCAAATGGGGACAATAAAGGATATATTTTTTTCCTTTTGTGAAGGGATAAATGAAATAAGGTCATTCATCATTTCATACTCAGAAGTCTTTGTAAAAAGAGGTATCCCCTGGGGGATGAATATTCAGGATTAACTTTTATTTTCATGAAAACAATGTAATTAATGCATGATATAATTATTTAAATCAATTTTTTTCTTTTTTTTTTTTTTTTTCTTTTTTCTTCTTATTTCGAGCATTCCCCAATTACTCAAAATTCTCTTCGATAAGTTAGTCCATGATGCCCCATCTCATCTCTTCTTGCAGGATAATTGAAAGTTTGGTACTTTTGAGGTCTTTTGATTTCACTGGTACAAAAATGATGGTTTTGTATCTGGAATGACAAATGTGTCACTTTTGAAGTCATGTATATGGTGGAAGGTAGTGTTATAAACAAATCGAGAAGGTAAATATATGGATTTGGTGTCTCAAAAACAGGTAGAGACATTATTTCAAAGTCTTAGATAGTGTCAAGATTTGGTTTTGGTAAGGACCAAGAATAAATCATGTAATTGTATTTCTAGCATTGTATGGGGTATGAAAAGTCTAATTTTATCACTTGCAAAAGATCTATAACTCTTGAAAAATTAAAAAAAATATTTAATTTACTTGATACTAAAAAATTTCAAGATTAAAATTTGATTATTTGCTCTTAACCATAAAAGCAACACAAATTTATTTAAATAACCTTACAAAAAGGCTGAGGAAGTAAAAAAAAATAAGTTCAAACAAGATGCTACAAAATGAAATGTACTATAGTGGTAGATAATAACTTCCACTTGTTTATCTAGAATGCCCTATTACTCAAAGAATGTTGGGTTTATAATTGGAACAGAGTCTTTGTCCTCATTTGCTCCCATCTTTTGATCATTTCTCTTATCCGGGCTTGTTTGGTTAATTCCTCAGACGCATCCATCTCTACTTCTTTCTTAGCAGCTTTTTAGTTAGATATCATCTCCTCGTTTATCAGTTGAAAGTTGGGCTTAAAACAATTCTCATTGGTGACAATAGCTTTGTCCTGGTTCTGAACACATATTGCAGCTGTGATTGGCGTAGTATTCGTTAGAGGTGGGTATATGGGCTAAGGACCGCGGGCTACCCGTTTAATCCGCGGCTGGTGCAGGTTTTGGACATCAAAAACTAAAACTCGTTTAAATTGTGGCCTTTTTAGCTCGGGCCGTTAAACCCGCGGGTTTAATGGGTATAACCGCGGGTATCCCGCGAAGCCCGCACCTTCTTAATTTAAAATTTATAAAATTTTAGAGAAAATAAACTTAAAGAATTTTATAGAAAAAGAAAATAAATTACCTATAAATATGATGTTACTTATAACCATTGTAGTACTTAAAATATTAGAGCGTTTGTCATAATTCTACCACTGCTTGATATTTTTTTTCATTTACAATGTATCAAATTATTCTTCATTTTAAAAAATAAAAATTAAAACATTTATATAGTATTTTAGTCTTATAAAATTTACATCATTATCACTTTGGTATTTAAAGATTTTATTATTTAATTTTGACCTTTATTTTTTTCATAAAGTATATTATCAATTTCGTTCTTTAATTATAAAAAGTCACGTGATATTCTAATAATATATCACATGACAAGTAATATTTGGATTAAAAATAAGAAAGAAAAGTAAAAGAAAAAATTGAAAACATATTTTTCAACTTTTAAAGACTTTTACAAAATAAATATATTTTAACAAATTAATGACTTATATTTTATCAATTTTAATATAACCGTATATTTCAAATTTACTCTTATACTGTAAGTATTTTATTTTATATTTTCATATTATGTTTTAGTCTTTCTCTAAAGTATCCATAAAATACAATTATTAGGACCACTTGACAATTTTCTTGTTAGATTTGTATAATGTTTGACTTTGTTGAATTTTTATATTTGAATTTCTGCTTGCAGGCACGTCTGTGTCTTCATATTATAGCTTTGAATAATCGTGTTTTATAAAAGTATAATGTGGTTATTGTTTTATTTATTTTTCAATTTGGTGATATTAGTGAATATTGTTTTTTTTTAATTTGAGTTTAAGTAATTATATCATTTTACATATATATATATATATATTAATGATTTAAAAATTAAAAAAATTATTTTATAATCATTTTTGGCTATTTAAAATAACATTTAAATATTATTTATTATTTTGACGGTGCTACCTTCCTTTTCAAGTTACTGGATCATTTTTAAAGGTGTAGAAAGTTAGAACATTATTTTTTATTGCATTTAAAACATTTAAAATTGTTGTTATTTAACGGGCCGTGGGTAAACTCGTTTAGCCTGAGGGTTAAATAGACGGGCCGTGGACCTTAAAATTCAAAATCGTTTATGAATGTGGGTTTTTTAAACCGCTCCGTTTAAGCCCGCACCGTCAAAACCCGCGGGCTAAACGGGTGGGTAGGCCGTATACCCACCTCTAGTATTCGTCAAGTTCTCTAAACTGCCCGAAGTCCCACTTGTCCTCAGGAAGTCTGATATGAGTGTTTGAGATGTTTTTGTGTTGGCATCTTCCCTGTTTATTTTTAAACCTATGGGCCAATCTCGGATTACATCCATGAGAGCCTTTTTTCTTCGATTTCTTTTCCCATTTTCTTGCGCCCGATATTTTTCGCAGGATTTGATCACATTAGTCTTTGTTGAGGAACGATTTCGTAGAATTGAACCTTAACTCCTTCTTCTACCTTGCACTTTTGAATTGGTTGCTCTAAAGGATCTTGGAACTTTCCCTCAAGGTTACTAGGAACCTTGGCTGAACAATCTGGAGTTCCAATATTGTTTGTCCAAGGAACCTCCTTATAGGCCCACTTCTCATTCAGAGGCCACTGTGGCTGGACATATCGTGGAGTAGTGAATCTGGATGAGAGCATTTTTGAATGCATTTTTCACCCGAAAAGTGAAAGGGAGGAAATTGAAAACACTGCACATTCTTTCTCTTCTTGTTCATCTTTCGACCCTTTTCTATGCCCCTCTTCTTTGAGTAATGCTTATCTCTCACAAGGGTACCTTTATCTCTCATCACTTCTTCATTCATTATTGATCCTATGGGATCCTTTACGACCATATCTGATTTTTGGAAATGGCTTGAGCTATTCTCCTTCTTAATAAGTCGTTGATCATCTATCATTGTTATTTTGACTTCACCATTGACATTCATAATCCCATTCAAATCCTTTACAACAGGATCTTCTAAGGGTTTCTCTCCATGGATCACAACATTCACCAGGTCCATTAATTTGGTTATTTGTTCTTTTGAATCATCCTGGAACTTTTTTTCTTGATCGATTATCTCTTGTTGAGTCTTTATGAGTTGCTCTTGGAGTTTCTCGATTCTACCAACCCTTGCTAAAGTCTCATTCATGGCTCTTATCATTCTCTAGGAAGACCCAGTTAGCTCCAATTTGATTTCAAAAATTCTGTCATGGAATCCTCCACAAATTATTCCCATATTTTTGTGATTTAATGAATGTAAAATAGTTTGAAAATAAAAAAATGTAGATGCATGATGTAAGACTGAAAATATAAATGTAACTATGCAAAGATGTAAATGCAAATGCAAATATGTAAATGTAAAATGAAAATGTAAATGCAACGAAGGCATTGATTCTAAATTAATTGTCATAAAACAACTTCTGAAAAATACACAATGCCCCAATATACTGAGGCAAATGGAAACTATATGTCACACTGCTCGACTTCTTCAATTTTGATCGACTATGCAAGGAAACAATCTTCTTTTATTCTTGGGTTGATGGAAAATCTAACGCTTCGACTTCTTTTCCAAAAACACATTTTTTGAGCAATCATATGCGACTGACATCATCCATTGTCTCGTGTTGGTTATTGTTGTTTCTTGATGGCCTCAAACATATTATTTATTTTCGACTAGTTGTATCAACGACGTCGTAGCACCATTTAAAACCTCGTTTTACTGCATCATTTGAGCTTCATGTACCTCTTCAGCTGCTTCTTGGAGCACCCTTCTAGACTAATGATGCATTTATGTAGTTCTATTCTACCTCTTTGAGTGACATTTGTCGTATTGAAAGCCTTCCAATGAGACTATTAACTCGGAAATCAATACCTTTTATGACATGACATGTATGAAACATGTGTTAATTCCAAGGTAATTATCCTAGAACAACTTTCAAAGAACTCACAACGTCATAATGTGTTAAAACGGATAAAAATATATACCCCTTCATGTGGCGTTGTCGTTTTAAAAGCTTTTTAAATTGGATAAATAACTCGGGTAGTAACAATATGTTTATGCACAAAATAAAGTAACAGAACAAGGAAAAGATGTTAAAAATAATAATTAAAGAGAGAAAATATATGTTAGTGAAATATGAAAAGATTAAATTCAGCTGGTAAATAAACCATAAAATACAATGAATAAAACACACAGAGGAAAATAAAACCCTAATAACATAATTTCTAATTCTCTTAAGGTATCCACATGGCTTTAGAGAGGTAGGCTTGCTATATTCTCTATATGAGGTTTGGTTCTATAAGTAAAGGTACTCGAATTGTCCTTGTCGGTGCCCCCTTGGGCGAGCCAGACCCTTAATCCTCACTCATTATAGGCTTAAGCGGATCGAGTTCAATTCAAGAGGGCACATTTCCCTATGTTTGACACGGAGAATAAATCCTCACGAAGACATATGACATATGAACTCCAAAATCTAATTGCTAAGTCTAACATGGAGAATAAATTCTCACGAAGACGTCGCTTTCACTCCCACTTAAAAGGGAAAACAAATCAAGTATAGACCTAATATTTATGAAATGACATGTTGTGTGTGAAAACTAAATCAAATACAAACATTAATTTACAAGGAAAAATTGAAAGAAATCAAAAGAATTGTAAATTAAATAAAATTGAATTCTTAATTTTCAACTATTGAGACAATATAAAATCGATTTAGGGCTTGACCAGCTTATTCCCCAGCGAAGTCGCCAATCTGTCGTAACCGATTTTCACCCGACTCGACGTTTCTTAGCGAAAGCAAGTGAATAAATGGTTTTTAATGAAATGTTTATGAGTCATCATTAGCCTGTTGGATTAGGTAGGTCGAATACCTAAAAATCACATTTTAAAAGAGTTTTTAAAAAGACATCATTTAAAAGATAAATCAGTCTACATATAACCAGAAATTCATTCTTTTTATAAAAAGGGATTCGGGGTCGATTAGAAGTGGAGAATGATTAGCAACCCCACAACGCCCAAAATTGGTACCCGTCGATTATAAATTGTCTCTATTAATGGAAATCTTAAGAATTTGAATATAAATTTAATTTATGATCCTATTATTTTAGATTCAATCGCATAATTCTAAGAAAAAATATAAAATATTCCAATATTTCCAATTGAAGAGAAACTAATCCCTAAATTATTTTAGGACGAATATTTCTCTTTTCAACTGAAATAATAAGAATGTGATAATTCTTCCCAAGAAATTATATTAAAATAACTTGATATAACCAAAAGTAAAGTAAGTATATTTTTTAGGTTTTTATAAGCATGGTATTTATTTATTTTAAAATATTAGAATAGAACATCTAATTACTTTAATACAATCCTTTCTTTAATATTAAAAATAAATAAATATTATTATTTAATCAAATTATGCTTATGAGTTCATAAATATTCATGTGACTAAAATGAAATGAATAAAAAATAAAGTACAATAGTTAAAAGACTAAAATTAAAGTATTAAGAAAAGTAAAGCAAAAATAGAAAATTAAAGTAATGAAATTAAATAAATAAAAAGTAAATCACATAAATTAAAATATAAAGTAAAGAACTAAAATAAAAGATATCAGAATATAAGACCCAAAATAAAATAGTTTAGAGGATTAGAATATTAAAATGACTAAAATATAATAAAGTAAAGCATATAGATCAAAATAAAAAAATAAAAATATAACAACAAATTTCGAAATAATAAAAAAATGAGAAATCAGGGACATGACGCGTGATTTTCCCAAAACAATTAAAATGAAAACAAAATAAACAAACCCCTCTTTTTTTCATCTCTCTCAACTGTCTCCATCCTCTCTACACCCAACGTGCGCCCAAGAGCTTCAAAGTTCCTCACCAACACCGCTGGCCACGACGCCGTTCATGGCAAAGATGCTTCCTCCACTCTCTTTTGCTCGACCGAGAGCTCCTCACAAAATCAAGGACCACGCCAGCTCGAGATTCTGACGAGGAGCTCGAGGAAAGGTAAACTCACTCCTCTCTCCCTATATTTCTACTCTGGAAAAACAAGAAAATAAAGAAGAAAACGGGTATTGAAAAAAATGAACCTTTGGAAATGTTTCTTGTTTTTGCTGTTGTATTTCGAATAATGGGGAAAAGTTACAATTTTTTCTTGAAAGAACCTCCACCGGTATCCTCTTACAATCTTTCTTTGGGTTTTTATAACCCAAAATGTTACAAGATTTTTCCAATGTAAAATATCCTTTTTGATTTGTTGATGAAGATGCTGGGATGTAGAGCAGGGGAGACCGTGGGAGCTACCGGCAACGTAGAAGCTGTTGAAACATGGATGGATAGTTGGTGAGGTGCTGGAAGCTATTGAAATGCTGCTGTGGTGGAGCTGCCGATGTGGAGGAACAACTGGTATTCCTCTGGATGCTGCTGGAATCGTCGGGTGGAGTTGCAATGTGGAGGGGCAGCTGTGCCGGGCTTGCTGTTGTAGAGGTAAAAATGGTGATTATAGGTTCATTTCACCTTATTCTTAGGCACGAGAAGCTCTCATTATTTCTTTTTAGGTATAGATGAGTCATCAACGATGATATCTCACATTGAAAGATTGATTGTTTGAATGAATAACATCATCGTATTCTTTAAAAAAAATAGTTAACACCATTAATGTAATGAGGCTTGGCGATAGATTTTGTCTCACCAAAAATATTGAAAGTTAATGTAGAGGCCATAAATGAATTTAAAGATGAATGAACTTGTTGCAAAGAATCTGAATTGAAACATACAATACATCATGTACGATCAAACTTCAGAGGTCGTTTGAACAACCTTGGATCATTTTTTATAATCTCAAGTAACGAGTTTTAGTTGTTTTATTTAAATATTTAAATAAATATGAAAAAATACAATCCTAACAAAATAATTATTCTTAATAAATAAAGTTGTTTTGATACGTTTTTAATTAAGTTAGTGTCGAGTCGAGTTGTGATACCAACTCAGTTAGAGATATAGTAAATAGTATAAATATACAGACAAACACATGCGACTAATTGAAATAATTGTAATATGATAAGCTAAAACATATAAAGAGTGTTTTAAAGAAAAGTTCGGACCAACATTTGACTTAAAAATGTATCTACTAACATTTAATTTATTGATAAACTAATTTATGTATTATTTTAATAAAAATATTAACGATGTATATTGTATAAATTAACTGATGACATTACAAAAAAAATAATTAAATTATATCAAACTAAAGTGCAAGAATAAATCTCAAAGTTCAACCTAATAAATATAAAAATGCCATAGTTTAACATTTCCCCTAAAACAATGATTTTCGAATAATTGTAGTCGAGCTAAGTTTCTATAGGATAATAGCAGTATTGAATTTTGGAACTGGAAAATATTATTAACAAAATTTTTTTAAAATATTGATTTAAGTGGAAAATAGGAAAATTTATTGATTAGTGAAGATAGTTTTTAGTTTCTTACTCTAAATTAAAACATTTTTTTTATAATTACTTAGAGTCAGGATTGCAAAATCAAGTCATTGATATTTGCTGGTAAAACTCCTCAACTGCGCCGCAAAATTCATGTTGTGCGAACTTGTGCTACATTATGACAAACTTTCTATTTGAAACATCATAACCAAGTCGTTGTAGTATAGTGGTGAGTATTCCCGCCTGTCACGCGGGTGACCCGGGTTCGATCCCCGGCAACGGCGTTTTATCATTTTCCCCCTTTTTTGTGGTGTTGGGCATGGGGAGTTGTTTAGCAGGGCTTGGTATTAACACTTGTTCTGGTATAGGGATAAGCTGACTCTTTTCATAACCATCAATGTCCCCATTTAAGATAAGAGAGTATTTTTAATATTATTATATTCTCAACTGCTTCACAAACTATTTGTAGTAACTTACAACCATCACCATTTTCTTAATTTACAAGGAAAGTACTATCTTTAGTCCTACAATATGTATGAATGAAAATTACAGTAACTGGTTTTCTTATAGGAAAGAGGAGAAACAGATGCCAAAGCCAAATGATACTTGCCTTGTGAGTGATATTCCATATAAGCTGATATACATTTTCATCATCTACTAGGGCAACACTCCCCTTGGAGCTTATCATGTTTTTTTATACAATAAAATTATAAACAATCAATTAGACTAGTTAAAAGTAGCAAACAGAATTGAGTCTTGTTTAAGCCAAAAAACAGTTATATGTTGTAAGTTTGATATTGTACTACGAATACGATGACGCTGAACATCTCGTGACAATGCTCCTCGACAACCCAATTTATTGACCTGCGAACAAAAATATTCTAACGCTGTGCTAACAAAGCTATGTCGTACACATCTACTTTATTAATATACTATTTGTAGTTCATAACTGTAAGCATATTAGGCAGTATAAGAAGACATAAGCATAAGCATAAAATGACATCAATGACATTTTGTTCAACATCTACTATTATTCACATACTAGAGTTCATATTCACATGCTTATTTCGAAAGCTTTAATTATATACTCTATACACATTAAGCACATTTTCACACATAACACATACAACATAAATAATGACACCTTGTATTACATAACATCAGTTGCCTAGGTACAAAATCTCAGTATCAAATAGCATCAATTTACTATGTAAAAAAACGATTCCCACTACATGATTACATGTGACTTTTTGGTCTCACATAGCATTAGACATGGTACAAAAAATCTGGTCCCATAACATCCGTAATAATTTTCACAAATACCTCACAAAGAAATTATTAGATTTCACATAGCATCAAAAAAAAAATTGAAAGAAAGAAGGGCCTCATTAAAAACCCCTTTTAGTCCTATAAGGGGAAAAGAGTCCCCAATAGATATATTATGCAAAATCAATGTCATTGAATATATCAGAAAGGATAACCTCGGGACAAACGGAGTAAAAAATTAAGGTACGTCCAGAACTAAGAGCCCAAGAGGCTAACTTGTGAGCAACCTTATTACAATTACGCTCAACATAACCAACAACAAAAGATACATGAGAAGCTAAGATATCCCATGCATCTTGCAAATGGAAACCAATAGTGGACAAGTCATCCATACCACCCTTAAGCTTATTAACTACCATAGTGGAACCCGATTCAATAACAATTTGAGACCACTGCTTCTCATCGCAAACTTCAAACCAACAATAACAACGTGAATCTCGGCGAGAGTGACTTCCCCATAAAACGGAGAAGCCATAGCCATACCTCCTAGAGGTAACCCAATAGCATCACGAGTAATGACCTCAACTTCAGTAATCCGTCTATGAGGGTTAAATGCTCTGTCCATATTGATTTTTATAAAGTCTCGATCCGACGGTCTCTATTTCTCTGCAAAGATACCTGCAAATAAATCCGGTTGCCATGTCTCATTCCTCCGACCATCCTCGTCAATGTTCTTGGCCACTGAGTCATACTTCGATCGACGATGGCATAGGGTAGCTGCTCCACTAGCAGCTTGATTTCTGGCTGAAAGGTATTCTCGTTGAAGCGATTGAGCATTAAAGGAAACAATCCACGAGGGTTGATACTTAGCATCATGAATCTGAGTATTATGCACATTCCATATATTCCATAGAAGCACTATAAATTTAGCGAATCAGACTATAACTAGAATAAGAGCAACAATTTCAAACCAATGAAAAAGTGATGCAAGCATGCCTTACTCCACTCGGTGAGGTAAGACTTATAGTTTGATTGTAGGACCCAGAAACACAGTAAGTGTTCATGCAATAAAAGGCTTAAAGAAAATGGTTAAGTATAAATTAATAAAACGAAAACATGGAAATGACATCAGAATAAATGAAGTCGATGATATGTTTGATAGGTTTTAGGGAAGTAATTGTATGGTGGAATGGTGGTATGTTGATGGAAAAAAGAAGTATGAAAATGGTAGTGAAGGATGAAGGTAATATCTCATATAGAAAAGGAATCAAACTAAGCCATATTAAAGCTTAACCCTAGACCTTGAGGGATGGTGTTTTAGGACTTTGACCCTTTAGGCATATTAAACCAAAAAACCATAAGTATCAAGGTGGATAGAAGGATAGGTGACGTCACAAGCATAATTGCACTTGATAAGTCAATAAAGTTCTAAAAAAACTATGAAAGAGAGAATAATCTCACAAATATGTTCTGTTGAGTCAGTCAAATCAATGGGATAACCAAGAATGGATGAATTGGCAATTAGAAAAATGATAGAAGCTTTTTGAAAGAAAATGAAAAATTGACACAAGAAATTTTAGAGTGGTTCAACTTCTTCAATGAAGTCTACATCCACTACCTTAGCTTCCACACTAAGGATTTTAACAAATCCACTAATTTGTTCTAAACTTTTAGGACAAGATATAACCTTACAACACACTTATGTTTATACCTCAACGTCTCAAGTGTACAACCCTTCCTAAGAAGAAATTACAAAGAAACAAACTTTTGAATATCCTCACAAGATAAGATGATTGCAAATTGAAGCTCTCACACACCCAAGAACACTAGAATGAAAATTAAAAAGAACAGAATAGTGTTATATGTAAGAAACACAAAGTAGAATACAAATTTGGCTCTAAATGCTCTTTGATTGATGAAATAGCTTCATTGCCTTTTATTGGCTGTTTGAAGACCCTTTTTATATGTCCTTGATAATTTCTAGTCGTTTTGGGTTGTTGGAGGGAGTTTGGAACTATTTGGAGCAATAAATTCGCGCATTGAATGCAATCCTGCACAAAGGTTTCGAAACCTTATAGAGAGATTTTGAAACCTTATAGAGAGATTTTGAAACCTACCTTTGAAAAAAAATTGACCATTGAAGTAGGTGTTTAGTTTTGAAACCTTAAGAAAAATTGTAGCAACTGCCATAGGGGGTTCAAAACCTCCTAAGGGGGTTTCGAAACCTGGCCCAAAAACTGCTGAAAAAGGCCTTGTTTCATATTTAAAAAGTATTCTAAAACTTCATAAAATTTATAAACACTTATAAATTTATTTTTGACATTTTGAACCTCAAAACTTATTTTTTACAAACTTGAAAATTCTTGAATCAAATAAAATATTAATTTTACAAAATTTTCAATTTAATCATTTGTTATATTAAATCATTTAATTACATTTATCAATTCCCCTTTTTGATATAACAAAATTACTTTGTAAAAATTTGTCAAAAATAAATTTTGAAGAGGTCAAAACTTTTCAATTTTCTCCCCCTTTGAAAAGGAATTTAAGAGTGAATTTCAGAAATGAAAAATTCATGGTTTTATAAAACAAAATTAACTAGAATTTTCATCCCATTTTTATTAGATCAAAATCAATTAGCTATAAGAGAGAAGCCTAGATCAGAGCATACTAACAAATATCCAACAAATATCAAGATAACCAATAATTGCCAAATTTATTAGGGCAATGTATCTAGCAAGTATGAGTAAATATCTAACAAAATATCCAAAGTAGTAGCAACATAACATATCCATAATAACATGAAATATAAAAGCATCCTAAAAATCCAATAAAGGATGCAAAAGGTCAATCCTCAATGTTCGGATGAGAGAAGGAAGAAAGACTCGAAGGATGATACGAGCCTGAAAAACGAGCCTGAAAAGCATGAAGACTAGGTCTCATATCATCAATACTAGCTATCATGTTATCAACATTAGCTTCCATGGAATCAAAACATTGATCGACAAGATCAAGACAAGTGGCCATGAAGTCATAGAGAGAGTCCAATGTGATGGAACGGCGAGGAGGAGCGGCATCGATAAGTGCATCCTCTACATCCTCGACAGGAGCAGCGAGATCATCAATCGGAAGAGCACCATCAAGGTTTTTAACCTATTTACCATTTTCAAATTTGAACCCCATTTTCTTAACGAAGGTAAAATCGAGCAGGTTCAAAAGGGGCATGGGAGGATCAAAAGATGTATTGATGGAGTGGGCACGAAAAATGTGGCTCAAGGCACAAGCATAAGGCAAAGAAAAAGTGGAATTTGAGCCCTTAGTGATGGTGTGTACCAATTCAAAAAAAAATAATTTGTATAATATTAGGGCTTTCCTTGGTACGAAAATGATAAAGCCACCAAATATCTAAGAAACGTATACGAGTGGTGCGATCACCCGAAGGACGGAGGAACCAAGTGATAAAGAGTTGTAAAATATATTCCTCAAAAGCAAGATGAGTGGGATTATCATTTTCAATATCTTCAAAGAGAACTTTCTAATTTTCATTAATAAGGTATTTTTGAATTTTTGAATGGGTTTTGGTCGATATATTTTATGATTTACCTTCCTTGTCACTTTTGATGCGAGATAATGATGACGACATAGTGACGATGACAGAAAAGAGCGACCAAAACAGTGGCAGCGGAATCGACGGCGACAGACAAAGCTCTTGGCTAGCAGCGAGAGTAGCTGGAACCCTAGGGTTTAGAAACCCTAAAAAATGTGGGCTAGGTTAAGGTTAAGTTTGGCCAGTTGTTGGGCTCACTATTTGGCCCGATTGACTTTGTAATTGAGCTCAATTTTGGGCTTGTTGTATTTGTTGTAATTTGGGTTTGCAATAAAAATATAAATGAAATAAAGATAAAAAACTAGAATAGATATAAATTAGAAAAAATAAAATAGAATAAAAAACGAGTGTCTACACCTATGTACAATGCCATATAAAATTATTACAAAAATCCTGGTAAACCGTTTGAAGCCGTTTTTTTCTGGATTGGATCTCCCCAAACCAGTCTAGCTTATACAATGATGGTGGTATGTGAGGTTCTAGATTATTTTTGTGATAATTTTATACCTAATATGTTAACAAAACATGTTTTACGTTACTGGAAATATTAACTTATACCCAATATGTTAGGTTGCAACTATTTTAAAATAAACCAAATAAAATTAGAAGATCAAAACATAAAATAAAAATTTTCCTACAGTAATAAGAGACAAATATTACAAAATCCTAAACCCTCCCCTCGTAAATATCCCATAATATAACATAATAAATAATGACTAAAATATAACATGTTCAAAATAAAAAGGATCGAACAAAATATTAACCTATTTTCATTTCATTACCGAAAAAAAAATTACAAGCATGAAGGACTTAGGGTGCTATTAACCCTTAAAGATTCAGAAAACACGAGTTGCCCTAATTCAAAACGACGTAGTTTTGAAACCCCCTGATATACCACATTTTGTGTTTTGGGAAAACCTAACTCCCCATTTTCTTGTTTCAACCATTCTTTCTCCCCATCCCTTTATCTTTCATTTTCATCATCTATCATCCTCGCCGTCGCAAGGTAAGACCAAAAAAAGTCCGACCACCACTAATCGGCACTAGAGACAAAGCTAAGGCAACGAATCAAAACCCCAACCTTTTACCACTCTTCTTTCAACCGAAAATAGCCTAGATTTTACCTATCTTCTCACATAACCCTTTCCTCAATTTTAGACCCCACAAGGCTAACCTAGAGTTCCATGGTGTGAAGCTTTACCTTTGGCGCTTCCTCTCTTTGACGGTGGTCTTGCTTTGCAAATGAGTGGGTCTTTTATTTTCTTGTTTTGGATTTTTTCTTTTTTTTGTCTGAAAAATCTATTTTTTCCTCTTTTTTGTTACCCAAAAAGCTTCCCCCTTTTCTTTTTGTTTCTCTTTTTTTCCTCTCGTTTTTGTTTCTCTCCTCTTCTCCTCCTCTTTTCAGAAAAATTTGAATATATACTTATATCTTTCCCTTTGCATGTTGGTTTGGTGATGGATCTAGTGAAACAGTGAGGCTACGGCCAACAGAATGATTTCCCTAAATATGCATTCAAAGATCCAGATTTTCTGGGATTTTTGAATTTTTAAATGGGTTTTGGTCGGTATATTTTATGATTTACCTTCCTTGTCACTGTTGATACGAGATAATGATGATGACATAGTGACGATGACAGAAAAGAGCGACCAAAACAGTGGTAGCGGAATCGACGGCGACGGAAAAAGCTCTTGGCTAGCAGCGGCAGTAGCTGGAACCCTAGGGTTTAGAAACCCTAAAAAATATGGGATAAGTTTGGGTTAAGTTTGGCCAGTTGTTGGGCTCGCTATTCGGCCCGATTGACTTTGTAATTGAGCTCAATTGTGGGCTTGTTGTATTTTTTGTAATTTGGGTTTGCAATAAAAATATAAATGAAATAAAGATAAAAAACTAGAATAGAAATAAAATAGAAAAAATAAAATAGAAGAAAAAACGAGTGTCTACACCTATGTACAATGCCATATAAAATTATTACAAAAATCCTGGTAAACTGTTTGAAGCCGTTTCTTCCGGATTGGATCTCCCCAAACCAGTCTAGCTTATACAATGATGGTGGTATGTGAGGTTCTAGATTATTTTGTGATAAATTTATACCTAATATGTTAACAAAACATGTTTTACGTTACTGGAAATGTTAACTTATACCCATTATGTTAGGTTGCAACTATTTTAAAATAACTTAAACTGGTGTAACCGGTTAAAAGCGAAACACAAAATGTTATAAATCGGAATCAGAAAAGTTATCAATCGTAGTAACATAATATGTTTCACCTAAAATGTTATAAACAATAAGGAAATAAGTTATAAACGGTAAATGTTATGATATTATTTACATTTTAGGCATAACTAAAATGTTACCAAAGTTTAAGTTGATGTAACCTTAGATTTTCTCACGATAATAAAATAAGTTAAAAGCATGTTATGAATATTTATAAGAAATATTGTTTCCCCCGAGAATGTCATGTTCACTAAGAAATATATTGCGATATGCAATGTTAATATTTTTAGTAAAAAAATGGGTTGCGCCAAAAAAATGTTATGGTTCGCTAAGAAATAGGTTGTGATCTGAATGTTAATATTTTTATTAATAAAATGGGTTGCGCCCAAGAATGTCATGGTTCACTAAGAAATAAGATACGATCTGGAATGTTAATATTTTTATTAATTAAAAAAGGAAAAATGATATTTTAACTTTCAAATTTAAAAGTATGGATACTTTCAAAAAAAATATCAATACTTTACAACATTTTTTCTTTTTTTAATTCGAAAGTATGTATATGTTTTGAAAAGTATCCATACTTTTTTAAATTGTCATCTGTTTACATTATATGTTTGAAAGCGTTTATGTTATGAAAAAAGTAAGACAAAACAAGTTTATAAGTTTAACATTCTAGGTTGCGCCTTTTTTAAATTGTCAATCGTTTACATTATATGTTTAAAACCATTTTTATTATGAAAAAGAAAGACAAAACAAATTTATAACTTTAACATTATAATTGCGTCTACTTTTAATTATCAACCATTTAGGTTATATCTTTGAAATTGTTTTTATTATGCAAAAGTAAGACAAAACAAATTTAAAAGTATAACATTATATATAGCGCCTTTTTAATTGTCAATTGTTTACATTATATGTTTGAAACCTTTTATATTATGCAAATGTAGGTAACAACTTTCTTAATTGTTAATCTTTTAGGTTATAGGTATTAAACCGTTTATATTATTGAAATAATACAAAAAAATCCTATTTTTACTATAACATAATATGTTTATATTAAGTCTCTTAATATTGATATTAAATCGTTGAATATCGATACTTTTGAAATGATTTAAATATTTTGTTTTTTATTTTTTTGTTGGTCGCAACCGTATTTCTTATATATGAATAATATTTTTAGTTTTTATCTTATTTTCTTTCTATTTTTAAAAGTATCGATCATTATCGAATAAGTATTGATATTTTAACTTTCGATCTTATCTTTAACTTTTTCAATATTTAAAAGTATCGATGATGAGTGAAGTCCGATAGTAACTATCATTATCGACACAAAAGGAAGAGAGATACCTCTTTAGACACTGAACACCGTAGGCCAGGATGTGGAAATAGGTATAGTAATTCGTTTGAGGGTGAGCACCGGCACAAGCATGATAACTCCTCTGGGGATGAGTATCGACGCTCTAGACATCGACATAAGCACCATAGGTCCTCCGATGATGAGTACCATCATCAAATATGAGATTAGGAAGAGGAGCAGAATTGGAGGAAGGGGAGACTTATGCAAAATCAGATCAATCTAAATTGAGTGAGGGCAATGTTGCTAGTAGGGAAGCTTCTGTAGATATATCGAACCCGGATGCGGCCGAGGGAATGGCTTCATCCATGCCATCAGCTTTCACGACGATTTCTAATGATTTAAGAGCCAAAATCCGAGCTATGCTGATGGCAACCTTATATCAAGCACTGACCTTTTTTTTTTTTTTTAATTTTCATCTGGTTTTTCGTTGAACCAAAACAATTTAATAGATACTTTCTCATGTACCAGCTTTGCATGTAATCTTATTACTATAAGATAGTAGTGGCTTCAGATTAAAAACGTATAGATAATAATATATTCAGTATCGATATTTAAAATTTCATTTTCTTTTATTTTTTTGGCATAACCTATTTTATTAATAAAAATATTAACATAAAATATCACAACCTATTTCTATTCAAAATCATGACATTCTTGGGTGCTACCTATTTTATTAATATTAACATAACATATCACAACCTATTTCTATTCAAACTATGACATTCTTGAGCGCAACCTATTTTATTAATAAAAATATTAACATTCCAGATCACAATCTATTTCTTACTGAACCATGACATTCTTGGACGCATTCGTACTTCTATATATATTCATAACATTTTCAGTTTTTACTTTATTTTGTTTCCGTGGGAAAATCTAAGGCTCCATTAGCTTAAACTCTAGTAATATTTTAGGTGTAACCAATTTTATTACAAAGAAAATTAACATTTTAGATCGCAACCTACTTCTTTGCGAACCATAACATGTTTAGGCACAACCTAAAATGTTAATATATTAATGACATTTACCATTTATAACTTATTTTGTTATGTGAGAATGTCAAAAGTTTCAAAAGCTCATGCTCTTGTAACATTTCAGGCGTAACCTAAAATGTTAATAATATTTATAACATTTACCGTTTATAACTTATTTTATTACTGTTTATAACATTTAGGTGCAACCTGTTATGTTACTACGATTGATAATATTTTAGGTTTCAAATTATAATATTTTGTCTTTCGCTTTTAGCATGTTACCTTTTTAAACCGATCACGCCATTTATTAGCCTTATTTTAGGTGTCTGACAGCAGAACTCCCCATTTTCTTCTCTCCAACTTCCAAATTCAAAACTATGAATTTCAAATTCGGAACCGCCTTATATAAAAAATTTGGATAAACTAGTTATTCTGTCATCCAATTAAAATTATATTTTTATTTTAGTCAATTTAATTATTTTGTTGTTATGTTTTAATTATGTTTTAATTAGAATTTCATGAAGGTGATGGTGTGACTTGCTATAATAACGGTTTTAGCATTTAAAATTTATATATTTCAATTCAATCTTAATGAAAGTAATTTAACATTCAATATTGAAAAATCCTTTTAATTTGATTATTCTCTAACACAAACTCTAATCTTCTTGTTGTTTCTACTTTCAATCATCGTCTAATGTTATCTTTGACACCTTTTTTAATCAATAAAACTGTTTAAAACTCGTCCCTTTTCTCTCTTTTCACCTTTCGGTTTAGATTCTCAAAAAAAAAAAAAATAGTTCGTTTTGTTTCCCAAGTTTTTGGCAAAAAATAAACTCTCACAATCTCTTTATTAGGATAAGAATGTTCAAAATTTTCGAGTCCGTTAGTGAGGATGATGAATATCGTATATCGCATTTATGTTTTCATTGGCTATATTTTGAAATATCAATATTAGATTTCTTAACTCCACTTATACACTCTTGAGTGACCTCCAATTTATTCCAAATCTCATTGGCATTAAGTTGAACAAGTTTTCTATCTTTATCGGTCCTGCCGTAATCAATTTTCGCCCGACTCGACGTTTCTTAGTGAAAGCAAGTGAATAAATGGTTTTTAATGAAATGTTTAGGAGTCGTCATCTACCTTTTAAATTAATTAGGTCGAATACCTAAAAATCACCTTTTAAAAGAGTTTTTAAGAAAACATCATTTAAAAGATAAATCAGTCTACATATAACCAGAAATTCATTCTTTTTATAAAAAGAGATTTGGGGTTGATTACGAGTGGGGAATGATTAGCACCCCACAATCCCCAAAATTGATACTCGTTGATTATAAATTGTCTCTATTAATGGAAATCTTAAGAATTCAAATATAAATTTAATTTATGATCCTATTATTTCAGATTTAATCGCATAATTCTAAGGAAAATATAAAATATTCCAATATTTCCAATTGAAGAGAAACTAATCCCTAAATTATTTTAGGATGAATATTTCTTTTTCCAACTGAAATAATAAGAATGTGATAATTCTTCCCAAGAAATTATATTAAAATAATTTGATATAACCAAAACTAAAGTAAGTATATTTTTTAGGTTTTTATAAGCATGGTATTTATTTATTTTAAAATATCAGAATAGTACATCTAGTTACTTTAAGACATTCATTTCTTTAATATTAAAAATAAATGAATATTATTATTTAATCAAATTATGAAATCAATCAAATTATGCTTATGAGTTCATAAATATTCATGTGACTAAAATGAAATGAACAAAAATAAAGTACAACAGTTAAAAGACTAAAATTAAAGTATGAAAAATGTAAAGCGAATATAGAAAATTAAAGTAATGAAAATAAATAAATAAAAAGTAAATCACATAAATTAAAATATAAAGTAAAGAACTAAAATAAAAGATATCAGAATATAAGGCCCAAAATAAAATAGTTAAGAGGATTAAAATATTAAAATGACTAAAATATAATAAAGTAAAGCATAAAGATCAAAATAAAAAAATAAAAATATAACAGATAATTTTGAAATAATAAAATAACAGAGAAATTAGGGACATGACACATGATTTTCCCAAAAAAATAAAAATGAAAACAAAATAAACAAACCCCTCTTTTTTCATCTCTCTGAACTCTCTCCATCCTCTCTACACCCAACGTGTGCTCGAGAGCTTCAAAGCTCCTCACCAACGCCGCTGGCCACGATGTCGATCATGGCAAAGATGGCCGAATAGGCCATTAAACCGATACCAAACAGCCCCCTAAGAGGCTTTCTTCCTCCTCTCTCTTTTGCTCGACCGAGAGCTCCTCACAAAACCAAGGACCACGACGGCTCGAGATTCTGACGAGGAGCTCGAGGAAAGGTAAACTCACTCCTCTCTCCCTATATTTCTACTCTGGATAAAAAAGAAAATAAAAAGGAAAATGGGTACTGAGAAAAATGAACCTTTGGAAATGTTTCTTGTTTTTGCTGTTGTATTTCGAATAATGGGGAAAAGTTACAATTTTTTCTTGAAAGAACCTCCACCGGGCTCCTTTTACAATCTTTCTTTGGGTTTTTATAACCCAAAATGTTACAAGATTTTTCCAATGTAAAATATCCTTTTTGATTTGTTGTTTGTATGTGATTTGTTGATGAAGATGGTGGGACGTGGAGCAGAGGAGACCGTGGAAGCTGCTGAAACGTGGAGGGATAGTTGGTGAGGTGTTGGAAGCTACTGGAATACTGCTGTGGTGGAGCTGCCGACGTGGAGGGACTGCTGGTGTTCCTCTGGAAGCTGCTAGAACTGTCGGGTGGAGCTGCAACGTGGAGGGATAGCTGTTCTGAGCTTGCTGTTGTAGAGGTAAAAATGGTGATTACAACTGCCCCTCTTTGCTGGTTGCTATGGAACAGGAATGGAGAAAAGACATAAAGCACAATTTTTAGCTGAAATTGTTCAAAATTCTGAGCTAAAAGTTCTTCTCATTATGATTTTTTTACTCACTTCGGACGAGTTCTTCTCATTATGAACTTTTCCATTGGAAATGTTGATCCATCTCCTTCTGTGATGGAATCGAACTAAGGTTGAACAAGTTTTTCTCATTATGAACTTCTTCTTCCTCTTCGGACGAGTTCTTCTCATTACAAACTCTTTCACTGGAAATGGTGATCCATCTCCTTCTGTGATGAAATCTAGCAAAATGTTGAACAAGTTCTTCTAATTATGAACTTCTTATTCCTTCATTGAGTTCTTCTCATTATGAACTCTTCCGTTGAAAATGTTAATGCCTCAAGTGAGGTGTTGTTAATTCAATTCCATATGCGATGAATCAATCTAACGTTGAACAAGTTATTCTTATTATGAACTTCTTCTTCATCTTTCGATGAGTTCTTCTCATTATGAACTCCTTCCGAAAATGTTGATGTTGATCTATCTCCATATACGATGAATCAAGTAAAAGGTTGAACAAGTTCTTCTCATTATGAACTTCTTATTCCTCTTCAGATGAGTTCTTCTCATTATGAACTCATTTTGGAAATGTTGATGCTGATATATCTCCTTCTGGAATAGAGTCGAACAAAAGGTTGAACAAGTTCTTCTCATTATGAACTTCTTTTTCCTCTTAAAACGAGTTCTTCTCATTATGAACTCCTTCTAGAAATGTTGATCCTGATCTATGTCCTTCTGCGATAGATTTGAGCAAAATGTTGAACAAGTTCTTCTCATTATGAACTTCTTCTTCCTCTTTAGATGAATTCTTCTCACTATGAACTCCTTCTGGAAATGTTGATGCTGATCTATCTCCTTCTGCGATAGATTCAAGCAAAAGGTTGAACAATTTCTTCTCATTATGAACTTCTTCTTCCTCCTCAGATGAGTTCTTCTCATTATGAACTCCTTCTGGAAATGTTGATGTTGCTAGTGAAATTGTATCAAGCGAGACAAATCTTGTTTTAAGAAAAACTATCTCGAGTGAGATAAAATTTCTTGTTTCAAGTGAAACAATTGTATCAAGAGAGACAAATATTGTTTTAAGAAAAATAATCTCAAGTGAGATAAATTGTTGTTTTGAGTGAAACTATCTCAAGTGAGACAAAGTTTGTTTTAAGAAAAACAATCTCAAGTGAAATAAATTGTTGTTTCGAGTGAAATTGTCTCATTCGAGAAAAAAATTTGTTTTAAGAAAAACAATCTCAATTTAGATAAATTTGTTATTTCTAGTGAAACTGTCTCAAGAGAGACAAAGTTTGTTTTACGAAAAACAATCTCAAGTGAGATAAAATTTATGTTTCGAGTGAAATGCTCTCAAGCGAGACGTTGCTGATTCGAAATGTCATGAATCAAGCAACGGAAATGTTGAAAACATTCTACCCGAAGGTCTTATGAATGGCCCGAAGGACTTATCATCTTGCTCGAAAGGCTTACAGATAACCAGAAGAATTTAAGCATTATGCTTGAAAGACTTACTGATGACCCGAAGGATTTACTCATCAAGAAACCCTTGAAAATCAAGCTTAGTTTCTTACTTGTCAATGAACCCCTTAAAAATTAGGCTTAGCTTCCTTGAAAAACTCTTTGGATATAATCATCAAGAACCCCCTAAAAACCAAACTTAGTTTCTAAAATCTCATTTGAAAACATCCTGCCCAAAAGTCTTATGGATAGCCCGAAGGACTTATCATCTGGCTCGAAAGGCTTACAGATGACCTGAAGGATTTAAACATCATGCTCAAAAGACTTACTGATGGCTCGAAGGACTTACAAATTTGGGAAATAGTTTACTAAGTAATAAACTTTGGAAATCTCTTTCTTACTATTCAACAATTTCATTTTCAGAAAAGATTAAATGAGAAACTTTGGAAATCGTTTTCTCATTTTTTTTCGAAACAATTTATTAGTTGGGTAACCTGCCCCCACTTTAAAATAATGCTTTTTATGTGGATTGCGACCATCTATTATTCAGATGTTTGACTCTCTTAATGTGATTCCTACATTTGAGGTTTGAATTCTACCTTCTACTTGTAAGATATTTTGTCATCATGAATCTTCTTTTTTCATACGAAGATCTGTAAAAACCTCATGTTAGAATGCAATCAAATGTATCAATGTAATGCATTTTCTATTATGTAAATGATGTTCTTATGAATGCATGAATGTTGAGTCCATTTTCATTTGACTTCAAAATGCCAAATTTGATCATCTTCCACTTGATCATTCATTTTCAGGGTTTTACTTCAAATATCAGTGTATCAATTTATGCTATCAAGCTTGCATTTCTGAATAACCATCTGATCAACTTGTAACTTTGTGTCTTCTTCATTTGCATTAAAGTATTAAAAGATATGTTTCATTTATGGAACTATTGCTGCAGTCACAATTATGACCTTGATGCCCCCATTTTATCTTTGATAAAACCGGCTTTCTTTTTTTGAACTTATATGAAAATCCAATAAAGCTTTTATCTTTAAAAAATAGAATCTATCATCTATGAAGAATGTAAATGTAGATATTCCAAACTCAGCAGAGATTAATTAGGAGAGCAACATCTATTCTAATTTGACTCTTAAAACACATCACAAGGAGGATTTATCCTAATTCCTCTAATGTCTCCACATCTAATTGGATCTCGAAAAAAGTCATTCAGACTATATCATGTCGAGATGCTTAACAACAACCTATCGTTTAACCTTAGTTGGCTCCACTAGTTTCTTGTTGTTAAAATTTCTTCATAATTTCTCATTTTGAAACTTGGGGTTGAAGAAGACAAACTTTATCTTGGGTTAACAAATGGAAACACCATATGATCACAACATTGGTTCAACACTATAATCACTGGTTCGTAAAACATTTGACAACACATTCATCCTTTCCTGTGGTTTCTACCTAGATTTTTCAACCAGGGAAACTCTTTGCATGATTTTCAGAGCTATTGTATGACATTACAAGAACACTTAAGAACAAATCTCATTGGGAATACAAGTGAGATGCTTTGGATTTCCAGCACCAATGTAGGTGACATTACCAGAATAATGAAACTGTATGATGAACAAAACAATTATGTATAGTCATATCGACTATCATCATTTCACCATTTTCATTATTCTTATCTTTCTATCTCATTGGAAATATTTGGTCAATTCAATGATCTTGACACACATGATGATATGGGCCTTCAGCATGCCCCAACATTTGCTGATATGAACATTCAAAATGCGTTCAACATTGTTTCTTGCTGATGTGAGCCTTCAGAATGTCTCACATAGATCATTTTTATAAGAAATGGGCCTTCGAAATGTCCCAAATTTTCATACTAAAAATGGGCCTTCAAAATGTCCCAAAATTCCAAGTCGTAAAATTCATCCTCAATGTCCATTGGATTTGAATATCATGATACCCACGAGGTCCAATTTTGACAATGCCCCATTGTGGGTACCCGTGGATTTCTTGGTGCCGAATTTGTTTATCTTGAATGCTCTCATTTGGGTGTTACTAAACAGCAGTGTTACCAAGTAACTTGAGGGATTCTCTTCATGTTGTCACAAACTTAAGAAGTGATCAATCATTTTAACAGAAATCTCAAAGATATATGCCTCTTCTGAATGAGGTGGTCATCTCATTCTTAACTGGTCGTATTCTTTTCTTTTTGCTATGCTCTAAGATATATGTCCCTTTTGAATAGGGTGATCATCTTCTTGATGAGTTGCTAATAGCGTCACAAGACAATATTACAAGTTCAATTCTCTAGACTTTCTGGTCTATCGGACCACTTACTTTAAAAAATTTGAAATGCTTCATCATTCTGGCCTCGCTTTATTCTTTTTTCCAATAGGGGTAGAATAAGCGTCAACTTGCTTCCATGACCTTTCTCATTTGAGACTGTCATGTTTGAAAATATTTTTTCTCCTTTTTTTATCAAAAAATGAAAGAATTTTGTAAAGTATTGCCCTTTACAGGTTCACAATTAAATCAAATCATAAAACATGAGTTTAATGAATATCAAATAAATCAACTACACTTTTAAATCAAAAAAAATCATAGTCCTATGGCAAGTGTCAAAATTATTGACTGATTTAAGGTGTTGGTTGATTCTTGTAAGGTAAGGTCTCTCAGGTTGGTCCAACATATATGTCCCTTTGAGCATCCATTGATCTTGAAGAAATGGTTGTTATGCTCATATCATAGAGATACTTCTTGATTCTAGAATCTCATAGACGACTTTGGGATGTGTGGTGCTTCATCAAGAGCTTAAGATCGTTTCTTATGTCGTTGTTGCACCATTCAATATTCGAGCCATCTTTTCAGGTTTTCAACTCGAATCCTCCTTTGGCTTTAAGATATTATTCAAAATTTACATCTTAAACCCCCTTTTATCATTTTTCATATCATACATTAAATATTTTTTTTAAAAACCAATTTTTGCAAATAAAAATCATTCTTGAGAAGAGGAATAAAATCTGAAGATAATCTCTTTCACTTAGAAATCCATGTATAATTAGAATGGACTTTTCAGGTACGTAACATAGGCCAGGGCTCATGATTATGAAAGAAATGGATAAAAAGGCCCAAACAAGTGTTTAAGGATAATTAAACCAATGATCAATTCATTTTGATGCCTTCAATCTTGCCTTGCTTGACTTGGATCTTCTTTGCTACTTGTGTTTCATCATTTTTTTTATGGATTCCTCTAGATTGCCAATTTTTGGGTTCATTTCCATTTTCTTATATCTCCAGCATTTCTTGCGTTTCTTATTGAATATGAATCTTTGAACTAATTGCACTTGATCAACCTTGTAACTTGAGGCGCAATGAGTCACCAATCTTGATTCAATTTCTTTTTTTTTTTTTTTTTTTTTTTTTTTTCCTTTTCTTTTTTTTTCTTTTTTTTCGTTTTCTTTTATTTTTTCTGATGAATGAGTATAGGACTTCAATTGCTTTGAGAACCTCTTTTTTCTCTTGCATTTTGAAAATTCTTTCATTATTCTTGACTGGATTTGATCTTTAAGCACTTTGTATTTGATCTATCTTGTAGTTCAAAAACTCTCTTTATTTCATGGAGATTTGCCTTTCGTAATAAAACTGGATTGACAATCTTTATTCCTTGATTAAGGTTGAATTAGAAGAAAAATAATTCAGGCTCAAATGGGGACAATAAAGGATATATTTTTTTCCTTTTGTGAAGGGATAAATGAAATAAGGTCATTCATCATTTCATACTCAGAAGTCTTTGTAAAAAGAGGTATCCCCTGGGGGATGAATATTCAGGATTAACTTTTATTTTCATGAAAACAATGTAATTAATGCATGATATAATTATTTAAATCAATTTTTTTCTTTTTTTCTTTTTTTTTTCTTTTTTCTTCTTATTTCGAGCATTCCCCAATTACTCAAAATTCTCTTCGATAAGTTAGTCCATGATGCCCCATCTCATCTCTTCTTGCAGGATAATTGAAAGTTTGGTACTTTTGAGGTCTTTTGATTTCACTGGTACAAAAATGATGGTTTTGTATCTGGAATGACAAATGTGTCACTTTTGAAGTCATGTATATGGTGGAAGGTAGTGTTATAAACAAATCGAGAAGGTAAATATATGGATTTGGTGTCTCAAAAACAGGTAGAGACATTATTTCAAAGTCTTAGATAGTGTCAAGATTTGGTTTTGGTAAGGACCAAGAATAATCATGTAATTGTATTTCTAGCATTGTATGGGTATGAAAAGTCTAATTTTATCACTTGCAAAAGATCTATAACTCTTGAAAAATTAAAAAAAATATTTAATTTACTTGATACTAAAAAATTTCAAGATTAAAATTTGATTATTTGCTCTTAACCATAAAAGCAACACAAATTTATTTAAATAACCTTACAAAAAGGCTGAGGAAGTAAAAAAAACAAGTTCAAACAAGATGCTACAAAATGAAATGTACTATAGTGGTAGATAATAACTTCCACTTGTTTATCTAGAAAGCCCTATTACTCAAAGAATGTTGGGTTTATAATTGGACCAGAGTCTTTGTCCTCATTTGCTCCCATCTTTTGATAATTTCTCTTATCCGGGCTTGTTTGGTTAATTCCTCAGACGCATCCATCTCTATTTCTTTCTTAGCAGCTTTTTAGTTAGATATCATCTCCTCGTTTATCAGTTGAAAGTTGGGCTTAAAACAATTCTCATTGGTGACAATAGCTTTGTCCTGGTTCTGAACACATATTGCAGCTGTGATTGGCGTAGTATTCGTTAGAGGTGGGTATATGGGCTAAGGACCGCGGGCTACCCGTTTAATCCGCGGCTGGTGCGGGTTTTGGACATCAAAAACTAAAACTCGTTTAAATTGTGGCCTTTTTAGCTCGGGCCGTTAAACCCGCGGGTTTAATGGGTATAACCGCGGGTATCCCGCGAAGCCCGCACCTTCTTAATTTAAAATTTATAAAATTTTAGAGAAAATAAACTTAAAGAATTTTATAGAAAAAGAAAATAAATTACTTATAAATATGATGTTACTTATAACCATTGTAGTACTTAAAATATTAGAGCGTTTGTCATAATTCTACCGCTGTTTGATAATTTTTTTTCATTTACAATGTATCAAATTATTCTTCATTTTAAAAAATAAAAATTAAAACATTTATATAGTATTTTAGTCTTATAAAATTTACATCATTATCACTTTGGTATTTAAAGATTTTATTATTTAATTTTGACCTTTATTTTTTTCATAAAGTATGTTATCAATTTCGTTCTTTAATTATAAAAAGTCACGTGATATTCTAATAATATATCACATGACACGTAATATTTGGATTAAAAATAAGAAAGAAAAGTAAAAGAAAAAATTGAAAACATATTTTTCAACTTTTAAAGACTTTTAAAGGCTTTTACAAAATAAATATATTTTAACAAATTAATGACTTATATTTTATCAATTTTAATATAACCGTATATTTCAAATTTACTCTTATACTGTAAGTATTTTATTTTATATTTTCATATTATGTTTTAGTCTTTCTCTAAAGTATCCATAAAATACAATTATTAGGACCACTTGACAACTTTCTTGTTAGATTTGTATAATGTTTGACTTTGTTGAATTTTTATATTTGAATTTCTGCTTGCAGGCACGTCTGTGTCTTCATATTATAGCTTTGAATAATCGTGTTTTATAAAGTATAATGTGGTTATTGTTTTATTTATTTTCAATTTGGTGATATTAGTGAATATTGTTTTTTTTAATTTGAGTTTAAGTAATTATATTTTTTTATATATATTAATGATTAAAAATTAAAAAAATTATTTTATAATCATTTTGGCTATTTAAAATAACATTTAAATATTATTTATTATTTTGACGGTGCTACTTTCCTTTTCAAGTTACTGGATCATTTTTAAAGGTGTAGAAAGTTAGAACATTATTTTTTATTGCATTTAAAATTTAAATTGTTGTTATTTAACGAGCCGTGGGTAAACTCGTTTAGCCTGAGGGTTAAATAGACGGGCATGGACCTTAAAATTCAAAATCGTTTATGAATGTGGGTTTTTAACCGCTCCTTTTAAGCCCGCACCGTCAAAACCCGCGGGCTAAACGGGTGGGTAGGCCGTATACCCACCTCTAGTATTCGTCAAGTTCTCTAAACTGCCCGAAGTCCCACTTGTCCTCAGGAAGTCTGATATGAGTGTTTGAGATGTTTTTGTGTTGGCATCTTCCCTGTTATTTTTAAACCTATGGGCCAATCTCGGATTACATCCATGAGAGCCTTTTTCTTCGATTTCTTTTCCCATTTTCTTGCGCCCGATATTTTTCGCAGGATTTGATCACATTAGTCTTTGTTGAGGAACGATTTCGTAGAATTGAACCTTAACTCCTTCTTCTACCTTGCACTTTTGAATTGGTTGCTCTAAAGGATCTTGGAACTTTCCCTCAAGGTTACTAGGAACCTTGGCTGAACAATTTGGAGTTCCAATATGGTTTGTCCAAGGAACCTCCTTATAGGCCCACTTCTCATTCGGAGGCCACTGTGGCTGGACATATCGTGGAGTAGTGAATCTGGATGAGAGCATTTTGAATGCATTTTCACCCGAAAGTGAAAGGGAGGAAATTGAAAACACTGCACATTCTTTCTCTTCTTGTTCATCTTTCGACCCTTTTCTATGCCCCTCTTCTTTGAGTAATGCTTATCTCTCAAGGGTACCTTTCTCATCACTTCTTCATTCATTATTGATCCTATGGGACCCTTTACGACCATATCTGATTTTTGGAAATGGCTTGAGCTATTCTCCTTCTTAATAAGTCGTTGATCATCTATCACTGTTATTTTGACTTCACCATTGACATTCATAATCCCATTCAAATCCTTTACAATAGGATCTTCTAAGGGTTTCTCTCCATGGATCACAACATTCACCAGGTCCATTAATTTGGTTATTTGTTCTTTTGAATCATCCTGGAACTTTTTTTCTTGATCGATTATCTCTTATTGAGTCTTTATGAGTTGCTCTTGGAGTTTCTCGATTCTACCAACCCTTGCTAAAGTCTCATTCATGGCTCTTATCATTCTCTAGGAAGACCCAGTTAGCTCCAATTTGATTTCGAAAATTCTGTCATGGAATCCTCCACAAATTATTCCCATATTTTTGTGATTTAATGTATGTAAAATAGTTTGAAAATAAAAAAATGTAGATGCATGATGTAAGACTGAAAATATAAATGTAACTATGCAAAGATGTAAATGCAAATGCAAATGCAAATATGTAAATGTAAAATGAAAATGTAAATGCAACGAAGGCATTGATTCTAAATTAATTCATAAACAACTTCTGAAAAACACAATGCCCCAATACTGAGGCAAATGGAAACTATATGTCACATTCGACTTCTCAATTTTGATCGACTATGCAAGGAACAATCTTCTTTTATTCTTGGGTTGATGGAAAATCTAACGCTTCGACTTCTTTTCCAAAACACATTTTTTGAGCAATCATATGCGACTGACATCATCCATTGTCTCGTGTTGGTTATTGTTGTTTCTTGATGGCCTCAAACATATTATTTATTTTCGGCTAGTTTATCAACGACGTCGTAGCACCATTTAAAACCTCGTTTTACTGCATCATTTGAGCTTCATGTACCTCTTCTGCTTCTTGGAGCACCCTTCTAGACCAATGATGCATTTATGTAGTTCTATTCTACCTCTTTGAGTGACATTTGTCGTATTGAAAGCCTTCCAATGAGACTATTAACTCGGAAATCAATACCTTTTATGACATGACATGTATGAACATGTGTTCTTCCAAGGTAATTATCCTAGAACAACTTTCAAAGAACTCACAACGTCATAATGTGTCAAAACATAAAATATATACCCCTTCATGTGGCGTTATCGTTTTAAAAGCTTTTTAAATTGGATAAATAACTCGGTATTAACAACATTTTATGCACAAAATAAAGTAACAGAACAAGGAAAAGATGTTAAAATAATAATTAAAGAGAGAAATATATGTTAGTGATATGAAAGATTAAATTCAGCTGGTAAATAACCATAAAATACAATGATAAACACAGAGGAAAATAAAACCCTAATAACATTTCTAATTCTCTTAAGGTATCCACATGGCTTTAGAGAGGTATGCTTGCTATATTCTCTATGAGGTTTGGTTCTATAAGTAAATAATCGAATTGTCCTTGTCGGTGCCCCTTGGGCGAGCCAGACCCTTAATCCTCACTCATTATAGGCTTAAGCAGATCGAGTTCAATTCAAGAGGGCACATTTCCCTATGTCTGACACGGAGAATAATCCTCACGAAGACATATGACATATGAACTCCAAAGCTAATTGCTAAGTCTAACATGAGAATAAATTCTCACGAAGACGTCGCTTTCACTCCCCACTTAAAAGGGAAACAGTCAAGTATAGACCTAATATTTATGAAATGACATGTTGTGTGAAAAGTAAATCAAATACAACATTAATTTACAAGGAAAAATTGAAAGAAATCAAAAGAATTGTAATTAAATAAATTGAATTCTTAATTTCAACTTTAAACAATATAAAATCGATTTAGGGCTTGACCAGCTTATTCCCCAGCGGAGTCGCCAATCTGTCGTAACCGATTTTCACCCGGCTCGTTTCTTAGCGAAAGCGTGAATAAATGGTTTTAATGAAATGTTTATGAGTCATCATTGGCCTGTTGGATTAGGTAGGTTGAATACCTAAAAATCACATTTTAAAGAGTTTTTAAAAAGACATCATTTAAAAGATAAATCAGTCTACATATAACCAACAATTCATTCTTTTTATAAAAAGGATTCGGGGTCGATTAGAAGTGGAGAATGATTAGCAACCCCACAACGCCCAAAATTGGTACCCGTCGATTATAAATTGTCTCTATTAATGGAAATCTTAAGAATTTGAATATAAATTTAATTTATGATCCTATTATTTTAGATTCAATCGCATATTCTAAGAAAAAATATAAAATATTCCAATTTCCAATTGAAGAGAACTAATCCCTAAATTATTTGGGACATTTTCTCTTTTCACTGAAATAATAAGAATGTGATAATTCTTCCCAAGAAATTATATTAAAATAACTTGATATAACCAAAAGTAAAGTAAGTATATTTTTTTAGGTTTTTATAAGCATGGTATTTATTTATTTTAAAATATTAGAATAACATCTAATTACTTTAATACAATCCTTTCTTTAATATTAAAATAATAATATTATTATTTAATCAATTATGCTTATGAGTTCATAAATATATGACTAAAATGAAATGAATAAAAAAATAAGTACAATAGTTAAAAGACTAAAATTAAAGTATTAAGAAAAGTAAGCAAAATAGAAAATTAAAGTAATGAAATTAAATAAATAAAAGTAAATCACATAAATTAAAATATAAAGTAAAGAACTAAAATAAAAGATATCAGAATATAACCCAAATAAATAGTTTGAGGATTAGAATATTAAAATGACTAATATAATAAAGTAATATAGATCAAAATAAAAATAAAAATATAACAACAAATTTCGAAATAATAAAAAAATGAGAAATCAGGGACATGACTGTGATTTTCCCAAACAATTAAAATGAAACAAAATAACAAACCCCTTTTTTTCATCTCTCTCAACTGTCTCCATCCTCTCTACACCCAACGTGCGCCCGAGAGCTTCAAAGTTCCTCACCACACCGCTGGCCACGACGCCGTTCATGGCAAAGATGGTCGAATAGGCATTAAACTGAGACAAAACAACCCCTAAGAGGCTTTCTTCCTCCACTCTCTTTTGCTCGACCGAGAGCTCCTCACAAATCAAGGACCCAACGCGGCTCGAGATTCTGACGAGGAGCTCGAGGAAGGTAAACTCACTCCTCTCTCCCTATATTTCTACTCTGGAAAAACAAGAAAATAAAGAAGAAAACGGGTATTGAAAAAAATGAACCTTTGGAAATGTTCTTGTTTTTGCTGTTGTATTTTCGAATAATGGGGAAAAGTTACAATTTTTTCTTGAAAGAACCTCCACCGGGATCCTCTTACAATCTTTCTTTGGGGTTTTTATAACCCAAATGTTACAAGATTTTTCCAATGTAAAATATCCTTTTTGATTTGTTGATGAAGACTGGGACGTAGAGCAGGGGAGACCGTGGGAGCTACCGGCAACGTAGAAGCTGTTGAAACAGGATGGACAGTTGGTGAGGTGCTGGAAGCTATTGAAATGCTGCTGTGTGGAGCTGCCGATGTGGAGGAACAACTGGTATTCCTCTGGATGCTGCTAGAATCGTCGGGTGGAGTTGCAATGTGGAGGGCAGCTGTGCCGGGCTTGCTGTGTAGAGGTAAAAATGGTGATTATAGGTTCATTTCACCTTATTCTTAGGCACGAGAAGCTCTCATTATTTCTTTTTAGGTATAGATGAGTCATCACGATGATATCTCACATTGAAAGATTGATTGTTTGAATGAATAACATCATCGTATTCTTTAAAAAAAATAGTTAACACCATTAATGTAATGAGGCTTGGCGATAGATTTTGTCTCACCAAAAATATTGAAAGTTAATGTAGAGGCCATAAATGAATTTAAAGATGAATGAACTTGTTGCAAAGATCTGAATTGAAACATACAATACATCATGTACGATCAAACTTCAGAGGTCGTTTGAACACCTTGGATCATTTTTTATAATCTCAAGTAACGAGTTTTAGTTGTTTTATTTAAATTTTAAATAATATGAAAAAATACAATCCTAACAAAATAATTATTCTTAATAAATAAAGTTGTTTTGATACGTTTTTAATTAAGTTAGTGTCGAGTCGAGTTGTGATACCAACTCAGTTAGAGATATAGTAAATAGTATAAATATACAGACAAACACATGCGACTAATTGAAATAATTGTAATATGATAAGCTAAAACATAAAGAGTGTTTTAAAGAAAAGTTCGGACCAACATTTGACTTAAAATGTATCTACTAACATTTAATTTTGATAAACTAATTTATGTATTATTTTAATAAAAATATTACGATGTATATTGTATAAATTAACTGATGACATTACAAAAAAAAATAATTAAATTATATCAAACTAAAGTGCAAGAATAAATCTCAAAGTTCAACCTAATAAATATAAAAATGCCATAGTTTAACATTTCCCCTAAAACAATGATTTTCGAATAATTGTAGTCGAGCTAAGTTTCTATAGGATAATAGCAGTATTGAATTTTGGAACTGGAAAATATTATTAACAAAATTTTTTTAAAATATTGATTTAAGTGGAAAATAGGAAAATTTATTGATTAGTGAAGATAGTTTTTAGTTTCTTACTCTAAATTAAACATTTTTTTTATAATTACTTAGAGTCAGGATTGCAAAATCAAGTCATTGATATTTGCTGGTAAAACTCCTCAACTGCGCCGCAAAATTCATGTTGTGCGAACTTGTGCTACATTATGAAAAACTTTCTATTTGAAACATCATAACCAAGTCGTTGTAGTATAGTGGTGAGTATTCCCGCCTGTCACGCGGGTGACCCGGGTTCGATCCCCGGCAACGGCGTTTTATCATTTTCCCCCTTTTTTGTGGTGTTGGGCATGGGAGTTGTTTAGCAGGGCTTGGTATTAACACTTGTTCTGGTATAGGGATAAGCTGACTCTTTCATAACCATCAATGTCCCCATTTAAGATAAGAGAGTATTTTTAATATTATTATATTCTCAACTGCTTCACAAACTATTTGTAGTAACTTACAACCATCACCATTTTCTTAATTTACAAGGAAAGTACTATCTTTAGTCCTACAATATGTATGAATGAAAATTACAGTGACTGGTTTTCTTATAGGAAAGAGGAGAAACAGATGCCAAAGCCAAATGATACTTGCCTTGTGAGTGATATTCCATATAAGCTGATATACATTTTCATCATCTACTAGGGCAACACTCCCCTTGGAGCTTATCATGTTTTTTATACAATAAATTATAAACAATCAATTAGACTAGTTAAAAGTAGCAAACAGAATTGAGTCTTGTTTAAGCCAAAAAACAGTTATATGTTGTAAGTTTGATATTGTACTACGAATACGATGACGCTGAACATCTCGTGACAATGCTCCTCGACAACCCAATTTATTGACCTGCGAACAAAAATATTCTAACGCTGTGCTAACAAAGCTATGTCGTACACATCTACTTTATTAATATACTATTTGTAGTTCATAACTGTAAGCATATTAGGCAGTATAAGAAGACATAAGCATAAGCATAAAATGACATCAATGACATTTTGTTCAACATCTACTATTATTCACATACTAGAGTTCATATTCACATGCTTATTTCGAAAGCTTTAATTATATACTCTATACAAATTAAGCACATTTTCACACATAACACATACAACATAAATAATGACACCTTGTATTACATAACATCAGTTGCCTAGGTACAAAATCTCAGTATCAAATAGCATCAATTTACTATGTAAAAAAACGATTCCCACTACATGATTACATGTGACTTTTTGGTCTCACATAGCTTTAGACATGGTACAAAAAATCTGGTCCCATAACATCCGTAATAATTTTCACAAATACCTCACAAAGAAATTATTAGATTTCACATAGCATCAAAAAAAAAATTGAAGAAAGAAGGGCCTCATTAAAAACCCCTTTTAGTCCTATAAGGGGAAAAGAGTCCCCAATAGATATATTATGCAAAATCAATGTCATTGAATATATCAGAAAGGATAACCTCGGGACAAACGGAGTAAAAAATTAAGGTACGTCCAGAACTAAGAGCCCAAGAGGCTAACTTGTGAGCAACCTTATTACAATTATGCTCAACATAACCAACAACAAAAGATACATGAGAAGCTAAGATATCCCATGCATCTTGCAAATGGAAACCAATAGTGGACAAGTCATCCATACCACCCTTAAGCTTATTAACTACCATAGTGGAACCCGATTCAATAACAATTTGAGACCACTGCTTCTCATCGCAAACTTCAAACCAACAATAACAACGTGAATCTCGGCGAGAGTGACTTCCCCATAAAACGGAGAAGCCATAGCCATACCTCCTAGAGGTAACCCAATAGCATCACGAGTAATGACCTCAACTTCAGCAATCCGTCTATGAGGGTTAAATGCTCTGTCCATATTGATTTTTATAAAGTCCCGATCCGACAGTCTCTATTTCTCTGCAAAGATACCTGCAAATAAATCCGGTTGCCATGTCTCATTCCTCCGACCATCCTCGTCAATGTTCTTGGCCACTGAGTCATACTTCGATCGACGATGGCATAGGGTAGCTGCTCCACTAGCAGCTTGATTTCTGGCTGAAAGGTATTCTCGTTGAAGCGATTGAGCGTTAAAGGCAACAATCCACGAGGGTTGATACTTAGCATCATGAATCTGAGTATTATCCACATTCCATATATTCCATAGAAGCACTATAAATTTAGCGAATCAGACTATAACTAGAATAAGAGCAACAATTTCAAACCAATGAAAAAGTGATGCAAGCATGCCTTACTCCACTCGGTGAGGTAAGACTTATAGTTTGATTGTAGGACCCAGAAACACAGTAAGTGTTCATGCAATAAAAGGCTTAAAGAAAATGGTTAAGTATAAATTAATAAAAAGAAAACATGGAAATGACATCGGAATAAATGAAGTCGATGATATGTTTGATAGGTTTTAGGGAAGTAATTGTATGGTGGAATGGTGGTATGTTGATGGAAAAAAGAAGTATGAAAATGGTAGTGAAGGATGAAGGTAATATCTCATATAGAAAAGGAATCAAACTAAGCCATATTAAAGCTTAACCCTAGACCTTGAGGGATGATGTTTTAGGACTTTGACCCTTTAGGTATATTAAACCAAAAAACCATAAGTATCAAGGTGGATAGAAGGATAGGTGACGTCACAAGCATAATTGCACTTGATAAGTCAATAAAGTTCTAAAAAAACTATGAAAGAGAGAATAATCTCACAAATATGTTCTGTTGAGTCAGTCAAATCAATGGGATAACCAAGAATGGATGAATTGACAATTAGAAAAATGATAGAAGCTTTTTGAAAGAAAATGAAAAATTGACACAAGAAATTTTAGAGTGGTTCAACTTCTTCAATGAAGTTTACATCCACTACCTTAGCTTCCACACTAAGGATTTTAACAAATCCACTAATTTGTTCTAAACTTTTAGGACAAGATATAACCTTACAACACACTTATGTTTATACCTCAACGTCTCAAGTGTACAACCCTTCCTAAGAAGAAATTACAAAGAAACAAACTTTTGAATATCCTCACAAGATAAGATGATTGCAAATTGAAGCTCTCACACACCCAAGAACACTAGAATGAAAATTACAAAGAACATAATAGTGTTATATGTAAGAAACACAAAGTAGAATACAAATTTGGCTCTAAATGCTCTTTGATTGATGAAATAGCTTCATTGCCTTTTATTGGCTGTTTGAAGACCCTTTTTATATGTCCTTGATAATTTCTAGTCGTTTTGGGTTGTTGGAGGGAGTTTGGAACTATTTGGAGCAATAAATTCGCGCATTGAATGCAATCCTGCAAAAAGGTTTCGAAACCTTATAGAGAGATTTTGAAACCTACCTTTGAAAAAAATTTGACCATTGAAGTAGGTGTTTAGTTTTGAAACCTTAAGAAAAATTGTAGCAACTGCCATAGGGGGTTCAAAACCTCCTAAGGGGGTTTCGAAACCTGGCCCAAAAATTGTTGAAAAAGGCCTTGTTTCATATTTAAAAAGTATTTTAAAACTTCATAAAATTTATAAACACTTATAAATTTATTTTTGACATTTTGAACCTCAAAACTTATTTTTTACAAACTTGAAAATTCTTGAATCAAATAAAATATTAATTTTACAAAATTTTCAATTTAATCATTTGTTATATTAAATCATTTAATTACATTTAACAATTCCCCTTTTTGATATAACAAAATTACTTTGTAAAAAATTGTCAAAAATAAATTTTGAAGAGGTCAAAACTTTTCATTTTTCTCCCCCTTTGAAAAGGAATTTAAGAGTGAATTTCATAAATGAAAAATTCATGGTTTTATAAAACAAAATTAACTAGAATTTTCATCCCATTTTTATTAGATCAAAATCAATTAGCTATAAGAGAGAAGCCTAGATCAGAGCATACTAACAAATATCCAACAAATATCAAGATAACCAATAATTGCCAAATTTATTAGGGCAATGTATCTAGCAAGTATGAGTAAATATCTAACAAAATATCCAAAGTAGTAGCAACATAACATATCCATCATAACATGAAATATAAAAGCATCCTAAAAATCCAATAAAGGATGCAAAAGGTCAATCCTCAATGTTCGAATGAGAGGAGGAAGAAGGACTCGAAGGATGATACGAGCCTGAAAAACGAGCCTGAAAAGCATGAAGACTAGGTCTCATATCATCAATACTAGCTATCATGTTATCAACAATAGCTTCCATGGAATCAAAACGGTGATCGACAAGATCAAGACAAGTGGCCATGAAGTCATAGAGAGAGTCTAATGTGATGGAACGGCGAGGAGGAGCGACATCGATAGGTGCATCCTCTACATCCTCGACAGGAGCAGCGAGATCATCAATCGGAAGAGCACCATCAAGGTTTTTAACCTATTTACCATTTTCAAATTTAAACCCCATTTTCTTAACGAAGGTAAAATTGAGCGGGTTCAAAAGGGGCATGGGAGGATCAAAAGATGTATTGATGGAGTGGGCACGAAAAATGTGGCTCAAGACACAAGCATAAGGCAAAGAAAAAGTGGAATTTGAGCCCTTAGTGATGGTGTGCACCAATTCAAAAAAAATAATTTGTATAATATTAGGACGTTCCTTGGTACGAAAATGATAAAGCTACCAAATATCTAAGAAACGTATACGAGTGGTGCGATCACCCGAAGGACGGAGGAACCAAGTGATAAAGAGTTGTAAAATACATTCCTCAAAAGCAAGATGAGTGGGATTATCATTTTCAATATCTTCAAATAGAACTTTCTAATTTTCATTAATAAGGCCATCAAAAGGAATTCCTAAACTTTTTGCAATAGATTACGAAGTTAGTTCAAGTTCTACACCATAAGAAAGGACTTAATGGCAAAGATTTTATTTGAATGAATTTCCCTATAAAATGTAACATTGCAATAGAATGCTCGAACAAGTTGAGGGTGATAAGATTACTCAATTGAGATGAATATACTCCATTTCAAATCAATAAGAGTACAATAAAAAATAAATTGACATTCATCCGAACTTAGAAAATTAAAATCAAAATTACGGTTGGAGTGAATACACGAGTGATAAAATGTTGAGATAACGGGAAATAACTTTGGGATTTGGAAAACATATGCTTTCAAAAGTAGGAGGATTCAAAGATATACCCGAAGAAATGATAGACCTAGGACGTTTTGGTGCCATTGAAAGAAAAGGAAAACAAGTGTTATGAAAAAAATCGTTTGGGACTTTGCACAAACACTTGGTGGACAAGGTTGATTTTTTGGTTTTTAGCGAAAATGGATGAGTGGGTAAACCTCCTACATCAAAAACAATATATATATATTAAAAAAAAGTCAAAACCCTAACTTTGAATATATTTAAAAAACCTAAGCCAAAAGCTTAAAATTTAAATTTATCACTCAAGCGTGTATAAAAAACAATTTTAAGCAAACAACTTAATTAAAATCATAAAAACTCAAAAAATGGACTAAGGCTTATGAAATGCTAGAAAGTCTTATCTCTCTCATAAGAGTCTAAAATCTTTCTTTATTTAAAATCTTGGTAAAAATATCAGCTATCTGATGAAAAGTATCAACAAATTCTAAAACTACATCTTCCTTTAGGATATGATCTCTAATGAAATGATGCTTAATTTCAATGTTTTTAGTTCTAGAGTGTTGATGGGATTTTTAGCAAGACAAATTGCATTAGTATTATTAAACTTAATTGGAATGGTACCAACATCAATTCTATAGTTTAAAAGTTGTTGTTTCATCCATAAAACTTTTTCACAACAATTATTGACCGAAATGTATTCCACCTCGTTGGTTGATAATGTAACATTATTTTGTTTATTAGAAAACCATGAAATTAGCATATTTATTAGGAATTGACATGTACCGAAGGTGCTTTTTTATATCCAATTTGCAACCTCCAAAATCCGCATCCGAGATGGTATGCAAGCTAAAGTTTGAGTCTCTAGGATACAAAGTCCTAAACTAAGAGTGTCTCTAAGGTATCTAAAGATCCTTTTAATGGAATGCAAATGATATTCCTTAGGATAAGATTGATACACTAAACATTATATTCGATTTACTTACAGTAAGATAAAATAAAGAACCAATCATTAACATATATAATTTAATATCTACATATTTACCTTCCTCATCTTTGTCAAGCTTTGTTGAAGTGCTTATGGGAGTGGCTTGAGATTTCACATTCTCCAAGCCAAATTTCTTGAGCATGTCACTTAGCTTGATTGATGAAGATATCATCCTTCATTTGCTTGATTTGGAGTCCCAAAAAGAATGAGAGCTCCCCCATCATGCTTATCTCAAGTTCACCTTGCATCAACTTAGAGAATTCTTGGCAAAAAAGATCATTAGTAGCACCAAATATAATATCATCAACATAAATTTGTACTGCTAACATGTAATTCTCTTTTCTTTTAATGAAAAGTTTAGTATCAACATTTTCTTTAGAAAAACCTTTATCAATTAAAAAAAATTGATAATATTTCATAGGAAGCTATATGAGCTTGTTTCAAACTATATAAATCTTTTGAAAGTTTGAAAACATGGTTTGAAATTTTTGAATCTTCAAAACAAAGATGTGGTTCAACATACACTTCTTCATTAATAAAGCCATTTAGAACAACACTTTTGACATACATTTGATAAAGTTTAAAATCATTAAAACATGCAAAAACAAGTAATAATGCAAAAACAAGTAATAATCTAATGGCTTCCATTCTAGCTACGTGAGCATATGTCTCATCAAAATCAATTCCCTCTTCTTGAGTGTAAAATTGAGCAACTAGTCTAGCTTTATTTCTCACTATGTTACCACTGTCAACTAGTTTGTTTATATAAACCCATTTAGTACCCATTGCATACTTATTATTAGCCTTTCAACTAATTTCCATATTTTACTTCTCACAAATTAATTTAACTCTTCTTACATAGCCATAGTCCAATATTCACCATTTAATTATTCTTTAACATTCTTATGCTTTATGCATGAGATAAATGCAAAATGATTACAAATATTCTTAAGAGAAGATCTAGTGGATATCCCTTTGGATAGATCACCCAAAATTTCACCACTTTGACATAGTTGTACTCCCTTGGGTTTAAGACCTCCCTGTAACATCCTCCATACCAGGTTAGTGATTAAATTGTGAGATTTAAAAAAATTCAGTGACCAAATTGGATAAATTGAAAAGTTTAAAGAATTGATTGAAATGTTTGGTGTAGGATCAATTAGCAAATAAGGTGGAATTAAAAGGGAAAATGAGTCTTTTGATAAGGAAAATAATTAAATCTTAGTTGATGATATTTATACCCACGGGGAAACTAGTGAGAAATACCAAAGTTTCCAGATTTCTCTTCTTCTTCTTTCTTCTTCTTCATCGTGAAGACAAAGTTAAAGGTGAGTTTTCTTGTTAATCAAATTCTTGATAAATTTAAGGTTGCTTATTGATCATTAGATGATAACTAAGCTTAAGGAAAGCTTAGGTTATCTTAAAATCAAAAGATGATGGAGTTAGGAAAGATTAAAGAAAGGAAGTAGAAAAGTGAAATCTTGGAATAGAGTTCATAATAAGAATTAGAAGTGGGATTTGACTTGTCATCAAGCTAATTAAGGAATATGAAGTGTTAGAATTAAAATTAGAACTTGTTGGAAATTGAGTGAGATTCTTGAATTCTACATGGAAGATTGAATTTTTAAGTTTAAGAGGTATTAAATGGGTATTAATTAGTTTAAGTAAGTGTATAAGAGTTAAGGATGTAAAAGGAGGTGAATTATAAAGTGTTCAGAGGATTATAAAGAGATTTTTGTGCTAAAATGACATTTCTGGGCTATGTGCACCGATACATCAAGGATAAATCTCAGAAATCGTTCAAGGTGTATCGATGCATATGAAGTGCATCGATGCACTCATTTAAAATAAAAACATCGAATGTCATTAGTGAATCGATGCACAAGTAGTGCATCGATGCACCCCATTAAATACAAACATCGAATGGGATTTATGCACCGATGCATAGATAGTGCATCGATGCACCGTCAAGGTATGCATCGATACATGGTGTAGTGCATCGATGCATACCTCTATTAAAAGATGAAAATGGATTTTCTTTTAACCTAAGAAATGATAGTTTAGAATATATTAATTAGTATACTGATAAATATCAATGAATTACTATTTAGATACAGAGCCTAAACAGGTTCCAGAATAATTACACATTAAGATCGATCGAGGGAAAGACAAAGAAATATAGGTGAGTGCATATGCATAGCATGAATATAGTGGTATATTTGGTTCTAGACTTGTGAGAAGTCTAGATTCAATACATTGATGCATTGATTCATTTCATATTTTGAAGCATGATATGAATTCATACTATATGCATTGAGTAACATGTTTTAAATGAATATGTATACAAAGTTATATGAGCCAGGTGATGAAGGTAAGGAAATGATATATCTATGCGATATATTATGTAATTTGGTAAAAGCCCATGTTATGTAGATGAGAACTATAGGTATAGTTGGCAGTCCAAGAGTAGAGGGTCTACGCGGTCCTTCGGGATATATATGTATTCTTTGGAACATGTGTGAGGTCTTTAAGACACATACTTGATCATTGGCATATGTATATAATTCTTAAGGAATTATCTACATGGTCCTTAGGGACAATCTTATATGGCACTATGGTGCAATTCTACCTGGCAATTCGGTGCAATTCTATGTGCCACTTCGGTGTATTTATACGAGCTGTGATGACAGCATAGTGCACAACCTCACAATAATCACATACCTTAGGTTCTCAGTATGGTATCATAGGCTACTGAACTGATTAATATGAACTTATGAGTGTTAATGTGATGAGTCGATGTGTAGGAAACATGGTTGTGGACATTATACATATTAAATGCATATGTTATTGCATTTCATTTCATTTTGGCATTCTCATGATATTTCCTTATTGTTGTTATTATATTGCCTCACTAAGTCGATAACTTCGCATGTGAGTGTTTTACATGTAGGATCCGAGAAAGTAGACGAGACAGGTTAAGCAGCTGGGCAACACTACTCCTGCAACTATCAGATCAGAGGCAACTTAATCAGTAGGTCCTTTTGTTATGTAAATAAATGTTGGCATGTAATCAAAGGGTCGAGTTGTGTATGCTCTGAGTATTTTGATAAACTTCTATTAATATATGTATATTATTGTATTTTAATAATATAAGTTCAAATGTTTTATCAGTTTTTTAAGAGTATTGTTTTGTTTAGTTAATGTGATATCCTGGACTCATATTCAGGTCGGGTATGGGTTGAGGGTGTTACATTTAATGGTATCACTATTCTTTGGAACATGTGTGAGGTCTTTAAGACACATACTTGATCCTTGGCATATGTATATGATTCTTAAGGAATTATCTACGTGGTCCTTATGGACAATCTTATATGGCACTACGGTACAATTCTATGCGGCACTTCGGTGCAATTCTACGTGGCACTTCGGTGCATTTATACGAGCTGTGGTGACAGCATAATGCACAACCTCACAGTACTCGCATACCTTAGGTTCTCAGTATGGTATCATGGGCTAGTGAACTGATTAATATGAACTTATGAGTGTTAATATGATGAGTCGATATGTAGGAAACATGGTTATGGACATTATATAGATTAAATGCATATGTTATTGCATTTCATTTCATTTTGGTGTTCTCGTGATATTTCCTTATTATTATTATTATATTGCCTCACTAAGTCGATGACTTAGCGTATGAGTGTTTCACACGTAGGATCCGAGAAAGTAGATGAGACAGGTTAAGCAACTGGGTAACACTACTCATGCGACTATCAGATCAGAGGCAACTTAATCAGTAGGTCCTTTTGTTATGTATATAAATGTTGGCATGTAATCAAAGGGTCGAGTTGTGTATGCTCTGAGTATTTTGATAAACTTGTATTAACATATGTATATTATTGTATTTTAATAATATAAGTTCAAATGTTTTATCGGTTTTTTAAGAGTATTGTTTTGTTTAGTCAATGTGACATCCTGGACTCATATCCGGGTCGGGTATAGGTTGAGAGTGTTATATTTAATGGTATCAGAGCTATGGTTTAGCCGATTCTAGGCATAAACCAGAGTCTATAGAGTCTTTAAATGGAGTACATTCCAACATAGAGTGAGAACTTCTGATCTGGTATAGTATGAGTATGTTGTTTTGTTAATAGAACAATGTGTTTATTTTATTAGATGTACGGACATAATAGCTCCTGAAGTGAAGCGAGAGAAGATAGACATGCTGAAAGTAGTAATTCACCTGCCCTGGCCAGGCAAGGTGAAGGACAGTCATCTCAGGGAGTGCCTGTACAAGATCAAGACACTTTCTTCAGGATGTTGGACGCTATTCTGACGCGTCTTCAACCTCCTGCCCCACCAATTCAAAGAATGAATCTAGCAAAAGAGTTGAGAAGTTTTGGAGCTCCCAAATTTAAAGGAGAATTTGAGGAAGGTCCGGTTGCGGCGGATCTTTCGTTAAATGATTTGAAAATCATGTTGGATGGTCTCCACTGCTCTGAAGTGGAGAAGTTAGATGGTGTTGTCTTGTTGTTGAGGGGTCAGGAGAGAATATGGTGGACGAACGTCACCATGAGGATGTCCAGTAACCAGTTGACTTGGTCTTTGTTCTTAGATGAATTTAAAAATAAGTACATCAGAAATCAATTTACTCGGCAGATGAAGTAGGAGTTTATGAACTTGAAACAAATGAACCGCTCTATATATTAGTATGAATATGAGTTCAACAAGCTGAGTAGGTTTGCATCTGATCTTGTGCCTACTGAAAAAGAGGCTTGTGAATGGTTTGTGGAGGGCTTACGCCCTAGATTGAAAGAGATGCTGATAGTATTGAATTTGTCCTCGTTCCAAGAGGTGATCAATAGTGCAAAGGCTCTTGAAAGGGCTTAGAATGAGAGATTTGGGGACTCAAGAGTTCAGATATCAAAGAGGACAGGTGCTTATTCTAGCTCAGCACCACCAAAAAGAGGAAGAGACTCAGGATTTCGATCACAAGTTAGATCAGAATCAGTTGCATCCTCTGCTAGAGGAGCAAGTCAGGCAAGGCTTAGACAGACACAGTCGGTGGGATCTGGTGTTGTGAGATCCAATCAGGGTCAAGCAAAACAGTGTCAGCATTGTGGGAATAACCATTTTGGGGCGTGTCGGATGGCTTCCGGAGCTTGTTTTCGATGCGGAGATGCCGGACATTTTATCCGGGATTATCCATTGATGATTGGAGAGCCTGTACCATCTGATAGAGTTGGTTCTACCTCACAGAGAGGACGAGGAAGAGGCAGAGGAAGGAACCAGTCTGAATCCTCTGCTCAACCTGAAGTTCGATCAACCACATGGGTGTACAATTTAAAGACAAGTGAAGACCGTGATGACCCTGATATTATAGCAGGTACTTTCAAGCTGTATGATAAATTAGTATTGGTATTGATTGATCCGAGTTCTAATTATTCTTATATTACAAGTAAGTTAGTAAAGGAATTGAGGATTCCCTTAGAAGCTACGAGTAATGAGATTATAGTAACTAATCCTTTAGGCCATAGTGCTCGGGTGAACAAAGTCTGTAAGGGGTGTCCCATAAAGATTCAGGGAATTGAATTCCCTGCTAATCTAATGGAATTACCCTTTGATGAGTTTGAAGTGATTCTAGGAATGGATTGGTTGTTCCGTTACTATGGGGATGTTAATTGTATATCGAAAAGGTAACCCTAAAGAGTCCAAGAGGAACAGAAATAAGTGTGATCAATGAAAGGTTTAATCCTTTAGCAAATGTAATATCATTAATGTCTGCTAAGAAGCTATTGTTACAAGGATGTAAAGGTTTTCTTGCAAATGTGATAGATACAAGAGCTAAAGAAAAAGGATTAGATGATATTCCAATAGTTCAGGAATTCCCTGATGTTTTTCCCACTGAGTTGCCAGGATTACCTCCAGATAGAGAGGTAGAATTTCAAATCGAAGTAATACCGGGAACAGCTCCGATTGCAATGGCACCTATCGGATGGCTCCGAAAGAATTGCAAGAGTTAAAGAATCAATTGCAAGAGTTGTTAGAGAAGGGATTTATTTGACCAAGTGTGTAGCCTTGGGGAGCTCCGGTGTTATTCGTTAAGAAGAAGGATGGATCAATACGTCTATGCATTGATTATGGACATCTTAATAAGGTGACCATCAAGAATAAGTATCCCCTCCCGTGCATTGATGACTTGTTTGATCAGCTAAAAGGAGCTTCGATATTTTTGAAGATTGATCTACGTTTGGGTTATCACCAATTGAAGATTTAGGAGAAAGGCATTGCGAAGACGGCTTTCAGAATAATATATGGTCACTATGAATTCATTGTAATGTCATTCAGAGTAACGAATGCACCTGATGCTTTCATGGATCTCATGAATAGGATTTTTAGCCATATTTGGACCAGTTTGTTGTTGTCTTTATTGATGACATATTGGTTTACTCGAAGTCCATTGAAGAGCATAGCGCACATTTGTGAATAGATTTGCAAATTCTCAGAGATAAGAAGCTTTATGTCAAATTGTCCAAATGTGAATTTTGGTTAAATGAAGTAATTTTCTTAGGGCATGTGATCTCTGCAGATGGGATTCGGGTGGACCCTCAAAAGGTAAAAGATATAATGGAATGGGAAGTTCCAAAGAATGTATTCGAAGTTCGGAGTTTTCTTGGACTTGCCGGTTATTATCGAAGATTCTTTAAGAATTTTTCGATGATAGTGTTGCCTTTAACGAAGCTGATGAGAAAGAATGTATCGTTTGTTTGGACTTCTGAATGTTAAGAAAGTTTTGATGCTTTAAAGAGAATTCTGACATAAACTCTTGTATTGGTTCAACTGGAATCTGGCAAGAATTTTGTTGTATACAGTGACGCTTCCCACAATGGGTTGGAGTGTGTATTAATGCAAGAAGGGAAAGTGGTAGCGTATGCATCGAGATAGTTGAAACCACATGAAAATAATTACCCCACCCATGATTTAGAAATGGCAGTAGTGGTTTTCGCCCTTAAGATTTGGCGTCATTATCTATATGGAGAACGATGTTACTTGTATATGGATCATAAGAGCTTGAAATACCTGATGACTCAAAAAGAGCTTAATTTGAGACAAAGGAGATGGGTTGAGTTTTTAGAGATTATGATATAATAATTGACTATTATCCCGGAAAGGCTAACGTGGTAGCATATGCTTTGAGTAGAAAGACGTTTGCAGTTTTACGAGCTATGGATGCAAAGTTATCTTTGACTGGAGATGGTGGTCTATCTGCAGAGTTAAAACTTAAACCAGCATGGTTAGATCAAATAGGCGAATTGCAAAGCCAAGATGAAATATGTTTGAAAAGAATAGAGCAAGTAAAGAATAAAGAAATTAAGGATTTTGAGGTGAAGTCTAATGGGAAATTATATTATAAAGAAAGAATTGTGATACCAGATTATGAAGAGTTGAAGAAAGATTTATTGACAGAGGCTCATTGCAGTCCGTTGATGATACACCCGTGTGGAACCAAGTTGTATATGGATTTAAAAGATCGGTATTAGTGGCCAGGGATGAAACGAAACATTACTGAATTTGTGTCCAAGTACTTAACATGTCAGCAAGTCAAAGCCGAACATCAAGTTCCATCTGGATTATTGCAAACACTTTCCATTTCACAATGGAAGTGGGAAAATATAACGATGGATTTTGTTTCGGGGTTACCCTTGACTCCAAATAAAATAGATTCAATATGGGTAATTATTGATCGATTGGCCAAGTCAGCACATTTCCTTCTTGTCATAACATATTTCTCCATGGAAAAGTATTCGGAACTGTATATTAGAGAAATTATTAGATTGCATGGAGTGCATGTTTCTATAGTTTCTGACCAAGATCCTTGATTCACCTCGAGATTCTGAAAATCCTTGCATGGAGCGTTGGGGACTCGCTTAAACTTTAGTACCGCCTTTCACCCTCAGACAGACGAACAATCAGAAAGAACAATTCAAATATTGGAAGATATGTTGCGAGCATGTGTCATTGAGTTTAAAGGGTCGTGGGAGAAATACTTACCACTGGCGGAGTTCGCTTACAATAATAGTTATCAGTCCAGTATTAAAATGGCACCCTATGAGGCGTTATATGGGAGGAAGTTTCGTACGTCATTAAACTGGTATGAGCTCAAAGATCGAAATATACTTGGTCTAAATTTGATTCAAGATATGGAAGAGAAAGTTTGGGAAATTCAACATAACCTAAAGGTGGCATTTGATCGGCAAAAGTCCTATTCTGACCTTAAAAGAAAGGAGATTGAATTTGAAGTTGGGGATAAAGTGTTTATGAAGGTATCTCCATGGAAAAAAGTATTACGATTTGGTCGGAAAGGAAAACTAAGTCCTAGATTTATTGGGCCATATGAAATCGTTAAAAGAATAGGACCAGTGGCATACCAGTTATCTTTGCCACCCGAAATGGATAAAATCCATAATGTTTTCCATGTGTCCATGTTACGAAGATATAGGTTCGATCCTTCTTACATTGTTACACCAGAACAAGTGGAAGTTCAACCTGATTTGACCTATGAAGAGGAACCAATATTGGCACACGAAGTTAAGCAATTGAGAAATAAAACGGTTCCGCTGGTCAAAGTTCTTTGGAGAAATCACAAGGTAAAAGAAGCCACTTGGGAACGTGAAGAAGATATGCGACTTCAATATCCTCCATACCAGGTTAGTGATTAAATTGTTAGATTTTAAAAAATTCAGTCACCAAATTGGATAAATTGAAAAGTTCAAAGAATTGATTGAAATGTTTGGTGTAGGATCAACTAGCAAAGAAGGTGGAATTAAAGGGGCAAATGAGTCTTTTGACAAGGAAAATTATTAAATCTTAGTTGATGATATTTATACCCACGTGGAAGCTAGTGAGAAAGACCAAAGTTTCCAGATTTTTCTTCTTCTTTCTTCTTCTTCACCGTGAAGACAAAGTTAAAGGTGAGTTTTCTTGTTAATCAAATTCTTGATGAATTTAAGGTTGTTTATTGATCATTAGATGATAACTAAGCTTAAGGAAAGCTTAGGTTATCTTAAAATCAAAAGATGATGGAGTTAGGAAGGATTAAAGAAATGAAGTAGAAAAGTGAAATCTTGGAATAGAGTTCATAATAAAAATTAGAAGTGGGATTTGACTTGTCATCAAACTAATTAAGGAATAGGAAGTGTTAGAATTAAAATTAAAACTTGTTGGAAATTGAGTGAGATTCTTGAATTCTATATGGAAGATTGAATTTTTAAGTTTAAGAGGTATTAAATGGCTATTAATTAGTTTAAGTAAGTGTATAAGAGTTAAGGATGTAAAAAGAGGTGAATTATAAAGTGTTGAGAGGATTATGAAGAGATTTTCGTGCTAAAATGACATTTCTGGGCTATGTGCATCGATGCGCATTCAATGTGCACCGATGCATCAAGGATAAATCCCAGAAATCGTTCAAGGTGTATCGATGCACATGAAGTGCATCGATGCACTCCTTTAAAATAAAAACATCGAATGTCATTAGTGTATCGATGCACCCCATTAAATACAAACATCGAATGGGATTTATGCACCGATGCATAGATAGTGCATCGATGCACCCGTCAAGGGATGCATACCTCTATTAAAAGATGAAAATGACTTTTCTTTTAACCTAAGAAATGATAGTTTAGAATATATTAATTAGTATACTGATAAATATCAATGAATTACTATGTAGATACAGAGCCTAAACAGGTTCCAGAACAATTGCATAGTAAGATCGATCTAGGGAAAGGCAAAGAAATATAGGTGAGTGCATATGCATAGCATGAATATAGTGGTATATTCGGTTCTAGACTTGTGAGAAGTCTAGATTCAATACATTGATGCATTGATTCATTTCATATTGTGAAGCATGATATGAATTCATACTATGTGCATTGAGTAACATGTTTTAAATGAATATGTATACAAAGTTATATGAGCCATGTGATGAAGGTAAGGAAATGATATATCTATGCGATATATTATGTAATTTGGGAAAAGCCCATGTTATGTAGATGAGAACTATAGGTATAGTTGGCATGCCAAGAGTAGAGGGTCTACGCGGTTCTTCGGGATATATATGTATTCTTTGGAACATGTGTGAGGTCTTTAAGACACATACTTGATCCTTGGCATATGTATATGATTCTTAAGGAATTATCTACGTGGTCCTTAGGGACAATCTTATATGGCACTACGGTGCAATTCTATGCGGCACTTTGGTGCAATTCTACGTGGCACTTCGGTGCAATTCTACGTGGCACTTCGGTGCATTTATAAGAGCTGTGGTGATAGCATAGTGCACAACCTCACAGTACTCACATACCTTAGGTTCTCAGTATGGTATCATGGGCTAGTGAACTGATTAATATGAACTTATGAGTGTTAATGTGATGAGTCGATGTGTAGGAAACATGGTTATGGACATTATACAGATTAAATGCATATGTTATTGCATTTCATTTCATTTTGGCATTCTCATGATATTTCCTTATTATTATTATTATATTGCCTCACTAAGTCGATGACTTAGCGTGTGAGTGTTTCACACGTATGATCCGAGAAAGTAGACGAGACAGGTTAAGCAGCTGAGCAACACTACTCCTGTAACTATCAGATCAAAGGCAACTTAATCAGTAGGTCCTTTTGTTATGTAAATAAATGTTAGCATGTAATCAAAGGTTCGAGTTGTGTATGCTATGAGTATTTTGATAAACTTGTATTAACATATGTATATTATTGTATTTTAATAATATAAGTTCAAATGTTTTATCAGTTTTTTAAGAGTGTTGTTTTGTTTAGTCAATGTGACATCCTGGACTCATATCCGGGTCGGGTATGGGTTGAGAATGTTACACTCCGTTTCTTCTAAAGTTAGATTCTTGAGGGCGTCTTGATTTTCCTCATTCTTTATTTCTTTCAATGATGATTCACCAACTTTATTTGAGTTTAGGATACCTACATCATCATCAACACAAAAATCATTCCTCGGAAGGGGATTATCATCGAAAACAATATGTATAGACTCTTGTACCACTAGAGTTCTTTTATTAAAGACTCAATAAGCTTTAGATTTTGAAGAATAACCAGTAAAAATTTCTTAATCACTTTTTGCATCAAATTTTCTAAGATTATCTTTTCTATTATTTAAAACAAAACACTTGCATCCAAAAAGATGAAAATAACTAATGTTAGGCTTTTTATTTTTGAAAAGTTCATATGAAGTTTTCTTTAAAATAAGCCTAATTATTACTCTATTAATTACATAACAAGCGGTATTTATGGCTTCCTCCCAAAAATACGTTGGCAAATTGTTTTCACAAAGTATGATCCTAGCCATTTTCTTTAAAGCTTTATTTTTCCTCTCAACAACTCCATTTTGTTGAGGGGTTCTAGGGGATGAAAATTTATGGCTAATTCTATTAGAATTACAAAAAGACCAAAACCAAGATTTTCAAATTCGATTCAATGGTCAATCCTAACACTTAAAATTGAGTAACCTTTTTCATTTTGGTTTATTTTAGAGAAAATGGTGAAATTTTCTAAATCTTCATCTTTTGTACCTGAGAAAAGAACCAAAGTAAATCTAGAATAGTCATCTACCAAGATAAATGCATATTGTTTTCCACCCAAGCTAGTAGTTCTAATAGGCCCAAAAGATCTATATGGATTAATTGTTTTGCAACCAAGACAAATGCCAATAGTTTTGCAACCATTAAACTCAAATAACAAATTGTATTCCTTATAACATGATTGACTAATACTAAGTAGATTATGCTTTAAACCATTCACATATAGAACATTTTCAATAAGTATGGAAGAGTTGTTGCCTTTTGAGTTGTCACAAAATGTTACTACTCCACTTTTACCTTTAAGCTCCAATAACCGACTCTTATCACATGTCATGTGTCTTGAGCATCCACTATCAAGGTACCATGAATTTGAACTTTTTCTTTGTGCCTTGTAGCAATGCTCCACCTACAAACATATATTAAGTTTTGATTTTTGGTACCTAAAACCTTTGGGTTCATTACCGTTAGTTCCCAATAATCTTATCCCCTTTGGTATCCATTTTTCAAGGATATCTTTATTATTAGTAACAATGAGACCTTTGGGGACCCATATGATTCTAATAATTTTTCTATGTGAGGTTTTTTTGGGACCTCTATACTTGTAATAATTAAAACTATTTTTAACATAGTTGGGCTTTGAATTTTCACCTTTTTTAAATCTTTTTGTCCCTACATAGTTAAAAGAAGCTTTAAGATCATCGAGTTTCTTTTGATGATCATAATGAACCTTTGAAAGTAAGTTATGCAAGTCTTGATTTTTCTTTTCAAATTCTTCAAGTATGACGTGCATATCTTTGACTTGACTTTCAAGTTTAGGAGTAGTCTTAGAAAGGAAAACATTTTCATCTTTCAATTTTTAAATATTTTTCTTATGCTTTGAAATCATGTTCTCAAATTCTAAGGCTAATTCTTCATAAGCCTCTTGTAATTCATCAAAGGAATAATCATTTGAAATAAATGAATTAGAGGTTACCTTAGAATCATCTTCCATTGCCATGAGACACAAGTTGGTTACTTCTTCCCTTTTTATTATTTGAGGACTCATTATCACTCTATGTAGCTGCATGTGTCTTGTGTTTCTTATTGGAAGATCCCTTATTCTTCAATTGTGGGCATTCAAAATTGACATGCCCAAGCTTTTTGCACTTATAGCAGATAATAGGATCCTTCTCGTTGGATTCATTTTTGAAGCCCTCATTCCTTTGAAATATCATTCCTTTGTTGGACTTCATGAATCTCTTGAATCTTTTCGCAAAAATTGCCATTTCCTCATCATAATCATCTTCATTTGATTCACTCTCTTCTTTTGTGGACTTGAGAGCAACCCAAACCTTTTTCTTCTTTTTTAATTCCTTATTTTCCTTATCTTTCGTCACTTGTTCTTTTTCTTCCTTCACCATCATCTCATGAGTTAGCAAAGCCCAATGAGTTAATCTAGATTGAGTCTTTAGATTAATTGTTTCAACAATGGTGGTCTTCTTGGATTGCCATGACTTGGGAAGAATATAAATCATCTTCCTAACAAGCTTCTCATCAGGAATGATTTCTCCAAAACCTTTGAGACCATTAACAATAACTGAAAAATTGATCGGTCATGCTCTTAATATCCTCATCCGGTCTCATCTTGAAGCTTTCATAATTATGATTGAGAAGACTAATCTTAGTTTCTCTTACCTTGTTAGTTCCTTAATGAGTAACTTCAAGTTTGTCCCAAATATCATTGGCATTGGAGCAAGATGAAACTCTCCCATTTTCATCTGGGCAAAGTGCACAAAATAGAATGTGCATTGTCTTTGTATTGAGTTGGAATAATCTTCTCTCTTCTTCACTCCATTCCATCATCTGTATAGTTGGAGTAAAATGTCCACCCAAGATGATGCTCCAAGCTCCCAAATCACTAGCTTGGATGAAAAGCATCATCATATTCTTCCAATAAGCATAGATGGCTCTATTGAGAAAATGAGGCTTGTTAATAGGCTGAGAATCATGGATGCCGCTGAAGATTGATGTAGAAGCCATGGATGACTTGAATGATGACTTGACTCTTCTAGAATCTTCTCAAGAGGTGGTAAAACCTTCCAATGAGTCTAGATATTATACCAATTATTAAGTTAATCGAATCAATGGAATGTCCAAGAGGGGGTGAATTGGCAATTAGAAAAATGATAGAAGCTTTTTGCAAGAAAAATGAAAAATTAACACAAGCAATTTTAGAGTGGTTCAACTTCTTCAACGAAGTCTACATCCTCTACCTTAGCTTCCACACCAAGGATTTCAACAAATTCACTAATTTGTTCTAACCTTTTAGGACAAGGTGTAACCTTACAACACACTTAGATTTATACCCCAAAGTCTCAAGTGTATAACCCTTCCTAAGAAGAAATTACATAGAAGCAAACTTTTGAATATCCTCACAAGATAAGTTGTTTGCAAATTAAAGCTCTCACACACCCAAGAACAATATAATGAAAATTAAAAAGAATGGAATAGTTTTCTATGTAAGAAAGGCAAAGTAGAATACAAATTTGGCTCTAAATGCTCTTTGATTGTTGGAATAGCTTTATTGTATTTTCTTTGCTGTTTGAAGACTCATTTTATATGTCCTCATTGATTTCTAGTCGTTTGGGGTTGTTGGAGGAAGTTTGGAGTTGTTTGGAGCAATAAATTCACGCATTGAATGCAATCCTACACAAAGGTTCCGAAACCTGCTGAAAAAGGCATTGTTTCATATTTAAAAAGTATTTTAAAACTTCATAAAATTTATAAACACTTATAAATTTATTTTTTACATTTTAAACCTCAAAACTTATTCTTACAAACTTGAAAATTCTTGAATCAAATAACATATTAATTTTACAAAAAAATTCAATATAGTCATTTGTTATATCAAAATCATTTAATTACATTTAACATTTTCATTGAACAAAGTTGGTTGATTACAAATGAGATGCTAAGACTATTTATAAGCCTAAGGATGTGTGGTGTGAATACACAACCTTAATGAGTGAACATTCATGGATGAATGTTCATCCTTAAGTAGATACAATGCACGACTCCTAAGTAAGTTCACATACTAATTAAATATATGAATGTTCATCCATTTTAATTGATTGTATCTTCATAGTCGAATTCATCCTCCCTTGGTGTGAACATGTTGGTTTATTTCCTTGTATGAATTTGGAGGAATGTATACATGTTGGTTCGACCCCCTTTGGAGTGCATGCACCAATTGTGAACATGATGATTTGTTTACTTAGATGAATGTTCATGAATGTATCTTTGCTGAAATTCATCCCCCCCTTGTGTGAACAAGACCATTTGGCTTTTTGCATGAATATGCATGAATGGATGAACTTAAAAGCCTTTGAATGAAATCTTGCACCTTTTCATAAATGTACTGATTCATTTGAATAGTCTTTTCTGGTCCATGCATGTCTCCATTAATGCATCCCATGCAAAAGTTCTTTGAAGGAGATGAATGATTGTAAATCCCGTATGAGTTTCCAGCCTGCTTTGTCTTCAGTAATTTGGACATATCTCGAGCTCCTGATATTAGATTGATGTGATTCAAAGTGCGTTGGAAATCTAAGAGATAGAAGATTAAAAGTTAAGAGGAATCATAACCAAAAGATGCTTGGAACCAGCTCAAAAATGGATCGTAATCTGACTGATGTGAACTGTCTTCTGGATTTAATATGTTCACATTGTGCACCTTGAATGTGTTTAGTTCCTTTTAGTCTTCCAACTAGTCTCCAGCTAAGATCAGTTCCCCTTCAACTCGTTCAGCTAATGTTTGAGCTCCCTTAAGCTAAGCGAGCTGGCATGGAACCTTTATGACCTAACATGAGCTGCCAAATCCTATAATTTCAATCCATGAGCTTCCATAAGTTGCCTTAGCTTCCAATGTACCTATGTAAAGAATGGAAACATGTAATTAGATCGAATTTGAGCAAGGACAATGATTAATGCATGTTGTCGCTCATGTTTGAATGCAAGTGAGCTAACTATGGAATGTGTATGCATGAATTAAGCTAGAATGAATACATAAGCTAATATAACCATGACATATGCTTAACTAATGATGTAATATGCATGAATATCATGAAGTATGCAAGCAATGGATAACATATGAATATTTAGCATAGTATAATGTGTTTAAAGCATACATATGTCACATATAATGTATAAATGAGTAAGTAAGCAATGAAGTAACGAAGAACTCCTTTAGAATAATCTTAGAAGAACTTCAAAGTTTTGAGCATGTTTTGTTTGAAATTGGTGCTCGGCAGCTCTGTTTTGAAAACCGGACCGGACCGCCGGTTCAACCGGTTCAACCGGGAATCGTTGCTTAGTCCGGTTCAATCTAAACCGATTGAACCACTATTAGTGAACCGGCCAGAACCGCTGAACCGTTCGAACCGGACCGGCTGAAAACCGGAAAAAACCAGGAAAAACCGGGATTTTTGTTTTTTTTTTTAAATAAACCAAAAAACGTCGTTTGTTAAACGAGCCAAGTCGAACTCGAGTATTGCTGAGCTCGACTCGAACTTGAAAACTTTAAAAGTAAGCTCAACTCAACTCAAACTCACAAGCTAAAAATTATTAAGTTCAACTCAAACTCAAAATATAATATTGAAACTTGAACTCAAAAAGGCTTGAACTCAAAAAAAATTTAGAAGCTCGATTGAAGCCTGAAATTCGAGCTTGATTAAAGTGAAAGAATAGTTCACTCGATGCTCACCAAAAGGCTCCATGATTTTGAATGCCAAATTACCTCTATTATTTATAGAAGTTAGTTGTGATACGCTTCTATGTTTCTTAGCAATGTGAGATTGTTTTGTTCTCATATTTTTACTCTTTAGACTTTTGGGATGCTCTTCTATGTTTCTTAGCCATGTGTGATTGTTTTTAAAAAAAAAATTAAACCAAACAATATCATTTTGTTATGATTTTTTTAACCCCAAATTTATTTTTTAATTATAGTTATATAATTATATTTATTATTTAATATGTTTTACCTTAAATATTTTGTTATAGTTAATTTGAATTATTTTGTTTAACTTGATTTTATGGTTTTTAACTTATATATGTTATGACTTGTTTTGAATATGACTTGTGATATAAAAAATTATTTTTTATTAAATATTTTTGGTATTTTTATTTAATTTTTTAAATAATTATGACGACGTCCGGTTCTTCCGACCGATCAGACCAGTTCGATCGGTTAAACCAATAAACCGATAACATGACCGGTTTACTAACCGGTCCGGTTCTGAAAACCATGCTCGACATGATCACATCAAAAACGGACGTGCAAATTAAGGAGCCTACAGAACCAAGAAATCCCGCCAGCTCTAGCGACTCTCGTGCATACACACAATATTTCAGCACATGGATGGTGGTCTCCTATGCTATGCGACACATGGGGCAAACCCCATCGCCTATGCCTGCTTCACAAAGATGCTTTCCCATCGGAAGACCCTCGTGTGTCACACACCATGCAAATATTCTCACCTTTGGGAGCACCTTTAATCATATATATATAATACAATACACATTAAAACTTTTAAGCCTCGCAATCATATATACCACATAAGCCAATCGTAAAAAGATTAACAACATAATTATTACTTTCACAATAATCTGGGTGGGGACAATTTTTCTCGCTTTAAGTCGTGATTTATTTATTTTATTTAAAATGATCAAACAAAACACATTAATCATTAATAGTTTATGACGAGTGGCGGAGACATAGTTTGGTGAGGGTGGGCAAGTGTCCACCCTGAAATACGAATTTTTTTCGATTAGTTACTTATTTTATTGATGGTGTCCGTCTTAAAATTTTTCGTGCTCACCCTGAAATCTGTGTATTCTTCGATTAGTTATTTATTTTATAGACGTGCTCACCCTAAACTTTTATTTGTACCCATCAAATTTAAAAATTTTATGTTATTAATATATATATGCTCACCCTAAAAAATATTGTTTAATCCAACATTATTTATGACTTAAGAATTGTCATTATACTTTCACATAATTTTACATTAGGGTAGAGGGTGACTTGTGCATTGTCGAAACCACTTCATGATATAATTTTTTTAAAATATTGATTTTCAAAATATTAAAATTTTATATTTTTTAACATTAAATTTTATTTTTAAGGTAAAGATTAATAAATTTAATTAATTTATCTTAAATGTTCGATTCTTTTTTTTTATCATTGAAAATAAAAACAACTATAAATGAGATGATAATTAAAATTTTAACACTAAACTTATGGAATTGAAAATGCACTTTCATAGTTCCATTTATGTCGTCCTTTAAACAAAAGGAATTAGAAGAATAATTTTACTTTATCAAATTTTTAATTACAATTATTTATGTGTAAAGCTAATGAAAATTTTAAAAAAGATAAAAGAATTTTCGAAAGAGAATGTAAATTACAAAATCTGCACAATTTTTGAAGGATAAGATTTATTAAGAAAGGTAATAAATTTAGAGGATTTATTTTATAAGATAAAAATAGTTTTATCAAAGTCCAATTTTTAAAGGTGGGAACCATCACCGAAACACGTGTCATAATCGTAACGAGTTTGGCATTTCGATTTTTGTTTTACTGAAGAAAATCAAAGGATCCAACGGCTTTCCATGTTCTTAAATCTTCACGAGCTTATCTGCTTTGACAACAGGATTAGCGCGTGCGATCTCCTCTCTCCCAGCCCTCTTGAAATCAAACGTACATCCGTGATTCTCCGGGTACCTGTGAGACCCGCAAAACGTAATCCCGCACTTGCACTTGAACCCTGTCAACCCGACCCGTTTCCTGCAAACCGTGCACCGATGCGGCTGTTGTTGTTGCTGCTGCCGTTGTTCCGCCGCCGAAGCAATCTTAACAGCTGAAACTCCTTCAACTGCAGGGAGAGTCAGAAGAGGTATCTGAGAAACGGATTCGACGACCGTTGACGAATACGAAGGAGAGGTAGAAATAGACGAATTGGCGGAAGAAGCTTGTTCTTTAAGACGGTAATCTCTGTAACATTTAGAGCAAAGATTCATCGTAGTCGGACTTCCTAAGAAACCGCAGTTATTAACGCAAAGACGGTGGCCTTTCGGCGGTTGGCATCTGTGCTCCTCCGCCATGTTTGCTTTTTTCTTCGAAATCTGAATATTTGTTCCTTTAATTTGCCTTTGGAATCAGATCGGCAAGATCTAAACACAAAGACGATCAAAAATCAAAATTAAGAGAAAATAAAACAAAAGAGGATTAAAAAAAATATAAATAGAAAATACCTTTGAGTATTGAAAGAGAAGGGAAAATATGAGGAAGGGAAAGAATGATCAGAACCGAAGAGTGGTATTAGAGGGGAGGAGGAAACAACGACGAAAGGAGGACAAAAAACGAGTTGCAATATTCAAATAATTTTTATTTTTTAAAAAATTTAAATTAGCAAGTGATCTTCTTTTCATTTAATAAATAAAACATAAAGTGTAAATTACAAATTTAGTCATTAGAATTTACTCAATCTCTCATTTCGCTCATCATACTTTCAATGTTTCAGTTAACTTTATACATTGAACATTTTTTTCACCCTTTATTATTTCATTATTATTATTATTAATTTATAACATTTCATTTTTAAATATTATTAAATATAAAAATAACTTAAAATAAATAATATTTTATTATTACTAAATTTAAAAATATTTAAAATAACCACTATCGCGTATCATAACCGTTGACCACCTTTGGCTTTCAAAATCGTCAGTCATTTGATCTTAAATTATACTGAGAGAGTCATTTTGACATGTTGAATCTGAATCTGGTGGTTGTTTCACCAGAAAATATCCGAAAGACGTGAATCCGGCTAAAACGTTTTAGCTTCCTAACTTTTGATATCATATTTGTGAACTTTAGAGTATGTTCCAAAAAATGGAGATCGGATTCAAACTCAGAGGATCGAGACAAAGCGACCTATGAAATTTTGGACCGAACAACCACTATCTACGACTGCCGACGTTTTGTTTTCTCACTTTTGATCTCATAATGTGAAGTTGAGAGCATATTTTGAAAAAAATAGAGGACAAATTCAAACTCAGGTGCCGAGACAAAGCGGTCGAAAAATCAGGGTTCGAACGGCCATTATCTACAATCGTTAATGGTGGTGTCCAATAACAACGAACAATAGATGACCACTATCTGGATTTAAATTTTTTACTTTAGATTATTTTATATTAAATAATAATAATAAACGTAATGTCATACCAAAATAATAAAAAATAATTTAGAGTAACCAAAATAGAAGTAATATAAAAATTTAGTGAGTAAATTAAAACAATACAGTGAGTAAAATAGGAGAAAGAGTAAAGTTAAGATACTAAATTTGTAATCAATCCAAAAAGTAAAATAGTAAATATCTGAAGGAACGGGTTGGCAGGTAAAGGGCTAAAGGGGAACTTCCAGCAAATCCCAGTTTGGTTTGGTTTGTAGTGTAATTGCAAATTTAGAAAGGAAACGGAAATTCATGCAGGATGTAAAAAGATAGCGCCTGCTAATGTCCAACTCGTTTCATTAACACGTGGCTGCTGATGAGCGGTTTATTGTTGGAGATTAATCAATCAAGGGCTCTGTACTTTTTCTTCTTTTTCTAGGTGGGGTGTAACATCACTAAGAATATATAATTTTATACTTTGTGAATAAAGTAAAGATATTTAAATGATCATTAGCTACATGATTTTATAGAAAACATTGTCATTAAAAGTGGGTTTGGATAAGTGGAAAGTTGTTAGTGGGTCTTCTAGAAACTGTCTGATGTAATATATATATATATATATATATATATTATAAATAAAAGCTCTATTTAATCGGGTAAAACAAGACAAATGAATTTGGAAATTATAAAGTTTAAGGGCTGCATACAATGGGTGGGTTGTGGATAGGGGTGTAAACGAGCCAACTTGACAATTTGAGTTTGAGTATCGTTGAATTCGACTCGACTCGAAAATTCTGAAATGTAACTCGACTCGAAAATTCGTGAGCTTAAAATTTTTAAGTTCGACTCGAACTCGAAATCTTAAATTGAAGCTCGTGAGCAGCTCGAAATGAAAAAAAATTATTAAACTTAACTAGATTGAAGCCTCAAACTCAAACCTGAACCTTAAATACATGAAAGTCTTACTGTATTTTTTAAAAAAATCAACACATAAATGTTAATATTATTAATAATTTATTTTTATTTTTAAATAAAATCTTAATGTATTATATTTTCGAGCTGCTCACGAGCTTTTCGAGTCGAGTATCAAGTAGCTTGTTTTGGCTCGTTAAGAATTCGAGCTCGAGTTGAGTACATTCGATCCGAGTATTTATCGAGCCTTAACCGAGTCGATCTCGAATAGCTCGCGATCTGTCTCGTCTCGTTTACAGCCTTAGTTGTGGATATTGTTCTTTTCTTTTTGAAATTTAAGTTATTTTATTATTTTGTTATAAAGGAAACAATGCTGGGGTTGTTTCATTGTTGGTTGGTTTCTAGCTGGAAGGAAGGAGTGATTTTGGTCGGATGGATACTTCGTGTCTGAAAATCGCGCCATTTGGGGTGAACCGACGCTCATGCCGTTGCCTTGCATTATTTGCGCACCTGTAATCATTCATCTTATATTTTAGGGTAAACTATGGAAGTTGTCTTTTTCCTTTTATTTCATTAATGTTCATTTTTTGTCATTAAATTTAAAAATGTAGCGTTTTGACCATTAAGACGTTAAATGGATTATTAGTGAAATATATTATTTTTTAATTTAAACCTTAAAATTTAGATAAATATTAATTTGATCTTTCAATTCGACTAAAATCTGCTATTGTTGGTCGTCATTCATTGTTATCGCAGATCATCATCGATCATTATCACTGATGATCATTAGATTTTAAAATTTTCAATTCAATATTCAACTTCCAAGGATGCGTGAATGTGTTGCATTGCATATTCATGAGACACACCACTAAACTGTCCAATCGAGTTCAACATGTTGAACATCACCGGTTTGAGCTCTAATTGGGCTTTCTGAATCTCATGAGCTACAATCTCAGGGTTTAGATCATCCAAGATAGGAGCTAAGTGATCTCGAATAGCTCTCGGTCGAGCTACAACTCCATAATTGAGAATTACTGCAGCATTTCCATATATAGGATCTTTTTTGACAAAAAAGTCTTTCGATTTCATATACCAAAGGAAGAAATGGGTCCTCAGGTTTTCCTTGGGTCATGCAACAACATCACCTAAAAAAAAGTAAGCAAAAATAACAAGTAATCTATACAAAAAGAAATAAATAAAATAGTGAAATAACTAAACGGAAAAACACCAATTGCTAATTCCTTGCAACGACACTAAAAACTTGTTGCTTGTGCTGTGTACTATATTATGGCACGTAAACTATACAAATATACACTTATAACAAGTAATATAATGACGAGTGAATATCATCTCCACAGGGATTGGACGGATTTCAGGTTAAGTATGTGCACTTGAAATATAAACAACTCATGTATAGATATATGGTGGTATAAACAATTAATGGGAATGATGTGGCAAACAATTGTTATTAAATAAGATAATCAGATAACCTCACACAAACAAGCTATAAGATGGATAAATGGTAGGGTTTACTAAGGAATTTTATGCCTTGTCTTCTAGAATGGTTCATGACTTCTATGAGTATACTGCTTGACATATTTTGCTAAAAATGTTCCTAGGTTATCTCAAGTAAGGAACCTAATAGTAAAATACTACAATAGTACCTCTCAGCATAAACATCAACAAGATTCTATCAACTAAGTCCTACTCTTTTTAGTCGTTGAAATCCTATTCTTATCTCTAAGGCGGATCAGGACCTTGTTTCCCATTTCAACCCCATTGTTCACGTTAATCTAAGCCTAACTCTTTCGATATTAAGCATCAAACATAGAATATGGTTATCTCTCAAAATCACTTACAATTCTACGTAATTAAAAATAATGAACAAAGCTAGTATATCACATGGAAAACATAAAATCTTTCATTTAAACAAAAACACAATCATCTATAACAAACCCACACTAGATAAGTTAGTTCATGGTGGGGTATAATTCACACTAAATAACTGATGGGGTGGTGTCTAAAGTCAGTTTCACTCATTATTTTCATTTTGAAGGGTATGGTTTCAGTGGTAGGATTTGTATTATCTGGAATGATAACGTTGTGATGGATATTCTCCAGATATCTAATAAATTCATTAATTTTATGGTTCATATGGTTGATAGGGTCATCAAAATTCAAACTCACTGTCGTGAATAATAGTGCAAATTGTTCTAAGCGTAATCACCTCCGGCGCCAACTTACGATGGCTAATCCTGGTAGTGGTATACCTTTGATTGTTGAAGACGAGTTTAATGTTATTATTTGTAATGATAAAAAGACTAGTGAGCTCTTGCCCATAATCATGAGTGTAACGCCCAGTATCCTGGGTTAGAAGTTTGGGCTAACCCAATGTGGACCTTGTTTTAATACTTTAGTTTATAGGAGGATTTGACCCAAGTAGGAAGAGGTTTTGGGCTTAGGTTTAGCCTAATAGAGAATGACTAGGGGTGATTTCAATTTACAACCATAATTCAAGGGACCAAGAAAACAATTTTCCCATTATTCAAAATAAAGGTTGATCATCATTAAAAATTAGAGGTCTCACTTCTGTTGCATGCCCCATTCTCTTTACAGAAGTTGTCTCTTCTTCTCCTCTTCTTCCTTCATTTTCTTCCTCTCCAAATCATAGCAAAGGTTTAGACTTTCTGAATTCCAAGCCTTGTTAAGGATTTTCAAGGTAAGATTCGAAATCTACCCACCCTAGGCTTAATTTTAAGCTTCCAAACACAAGATTTGGCTATGGTTCTAGAAAATGGGTTTTGGGAAGGTTTAAGAAACCTTTGAGTTTCAATCTGATTTTTAGGAGGTATAGACCTTTAGAAGTGTTTCTAAACCTTTCTTAACCCCTAAATCCAATTGGTAAACATCTCTTCTACTAAGAGAAAGAAGTGAGTGAGAGCTCCAAAGCTAGGGGAAGGAGAAGCTCACCTTGGATTGAGCCATTAACATTTCCAGCAGCCTAGACACTCAGATAGTTCATTTTTAACTCAACTATACCATGTGTAGGTCAATTAGATGAAATGTGGTAGGTTGCATTAGCTTGAAGCATTTTCATGGTAGATGCATGATTTGGGTGTTTCAGCATGTTTTTAGACCTATTTATGACCTCTAATAACAAATAAAATACTTAAATATCAGTTGGGGACCTCACTAGGGGATTTGGGGCAGAAAGATTGGATTTTTCGAGCCAAAACAGAGTATTTCGTAGTAGGGGCATCGAAACTGTATGAACAATATCAATATTGTTCTTCAATCAAGCTTAAAATTAGGCGTTTTAAAAAGGGGAGTATCAATAATCATTCATAGTGTATCGATACTGAGATCCCGGTTTCGATACTGAGATCCCGGTTTCGATACCGAGCAGGCTGGTATCGAGACCAATATTACTTAACATAATTTTGGTACCGATACTCACATAAAGTATCAATACTAAGGCAAATGTATTAATACCTCAAGGGGAGTATCGTTACTGGGGTAATTTTTAGAACATCAAACCTAAATTTGATATCGATACTCATATCAGTATCGATACCCTAGAGTTAGAGTATCGATACTACCTTACCCAAATAGCATGCGTCAGTCAGTGGGTATTGATACCAACAGGTGGGCATCGATACCAAGTGGCTCAGTATCGATATTGAGGTCTTAGTATCGGTACTGACGAATAGTTTTTAAGGGATGCTAGATCATACCCAAGGTACCCTGAACACACTCGAATAACAGAAATAAGACTTCAAGCGATAACAGTAAATAATATAAGGATAGTAGAAATAGTAACAACTACATTTACATAAAGCTAGCCTTGGATGATACTCGGGAAACAATTAGGACACCTGAGTTCCTTTTAGAAGAATACGACAGTCAGTAGATCCAAGTTAGTGTTACCACACTTCCTTTTCGATTGGGCAACATATGCCCCAAGACTCGATGAAGTAAGTTGGAGAGTGTATGTTTTCGATGCAGAATTTCAAATCTCACCTAGGTGTGCCTTTGGGTACATCGGCAGTGCTAGAGGGGTGCATGAGCTCCGAGATGTAGAATTTCTCATCCGTACCATGATGCCAACTATAAATTAGTAGTTCAATAGGTGTATGCTTAGATCTGTGCCACTTGCCATTTCATTTAGTGAATGTATATAGTATTGTATAGTTTTTAGTGAGGCACTGAGCTCGTAAGATCAGCGTTCGAAATGTGTTTTCGTACGTCGATTCTTAGGGGCAGAGCATGAGAGCTATCGTCATCGGATATTCTAGTGCAGCATAAAAAATTCCCAAAAACCATCAGAGTACGTTTTGAGTCATCTTTAGAGGGCATGTACTGTTATGGACACTTGTTATGTATCCAGTCGTAACTCTTTTTGGAACTTGGTATTTTGTACTATTTTATGGATGTATTTTGGGAGCTCCCTATTATTTTGTAAATCCATATTGTTATTACAATTTTTTATATTACATTATGGATGACTAAATTTCAGAAATTTATAAGCAATTTTAAAAGAAAATTTTTTGGTCACTATCTCGTTAGTCCCGTGTAACATTGTAATCCATGGATATTCTGGTCAAGCTAGATTATGGTGTTATATTTAGTGGTATCAGAGCATCCAGGTTTAGTCGTTCCTAGGACCAACGGGTTAGAGTCAGTCATCGTCTGTATAAGTACATGCCTCTAGAGAGTTCAGAGTACTTTAACAATTAGAATGTCGATAATAACACTGTTTTCTTTGTAATTTCAGATAGAACCCATTGCAGATGACCCAACACATAGTCAGGACGGTAGAGACGAGAGTCATGCCTTATTAGTTTAGATACTAGAGATGAGTTCGTCTCGGACACCTCTCAACAGGAGGACATCACTTATGTACTTAGACAGATAGTTAGGTCTCTCCATAGTACTACAGCTGCACCACCTCCCCTGTCAGTACATCCAGCTTAGCCAGTGACCATACCCCAAGAGTCCCAAGTTGAGTGACTCTACAGATATAAGACCATTGAGTTCTTCGGTTTAGAGGATGACGATCCCATAGCAGTCAACCAGTGGCTTCGTGAGATACTCTACCCCCTCAAGCAATTATATTTTACCCTAGCATGTAACCTTGAGTGCGTCACCGCCCTACTTAAGGGTGACGCGATAGAGTGGCGGGAGACTTTTAAGATGGCAATGGGGTCAGAGAGGCCGACGTAGGACTATTTTCTTGCCAAGTTCAGAGAAAAGCACATCATACATATCTATATCGATGAATTTATGGAATAGTTCTTGCACTTGACTCAAGGTGATCGCTCATTGTTGGAGTACAAGTGAGAGTTTCTCCAGTTGAGTAAATATGCCACAGAGTTGATCCCGATAGAGGAGTGTCGATGTTACCGGTTCAGAGAGGGCCTTCGTGGTGATATATTGACCCACATTGTAATTGATCCTCCAAGATCTTCGCCCAGCTGACCCTCTAGGTAAAGGTAGTTGAAAGAGTTTTGGATAGGCAAACTAGATAGTCTAGTGAGGTACAGGACAAATTAAGAGAGGTACAGGATAAATTAAGAGAGCTACTGAGTCATCGAGGCCTTCACAGACTCTGACCAAGAAGACAAAAAATATTCAGGGTTTTTTGAGGCCCCCAGTAGTGCAGTCTAGGAAGACCGGGTAGAGTTTAGGTCGCGGAGGTAGGTCTGACTCGAGGAGGAGACCATTGAATTTAGCGTTAGAGAGTATTGCTAGTGAATCGATTAAGGGGTTCACATATACTAAATATGCTCACTGTGGAAGAGACACCCAGGCGCATGCTAGCTAGGATTTGGAGGTTGCTATAGTTGTGACTCCATGGTTCATTTCGCCAAAGACTGCCCTGGAGCTTAGGGTGCAACATCAGCAACGACTCAGTAATCGACATTGTCAGTGCATATGGGTCGAGGGTCAGTTAGGGGCGGTAGATCCATGTGACGGTTAGATCAGTGGCTGATACAGAGTAGAGAGTGAGCTGTAGACAGTATGCGGTGCAAGCCTGAGAGGAGGTCGACGCAGAAGATGTTATCTCAGGTACATGTATAATATTTTTCTTACCAATTACTACTTTGATAGTCCCAGTTCCACCCATTCTTACATCTACTCAGACCGATTTCAAGAAATAGATACTCCAGCATAGAATATCAAGATATGTGTTCGGGTATGAGCCACATAGGTCTATATGTACTCGTAAACAAAGTCTTTAGACGCTGCCCAGTGAGAATTTAATATCATATATTTTCAGCAGATTTGATGGAATTACCCTTCAGGGAGTTCGATAGGATATTGGGGATGGATTGACTAACCAAGAACGATAAGAGTTTAAGGTGTAAAGTCAGGAGCCTTAAACTCAGGACAATTGATGGGACCAAATTAGTAATTACCAGCTAGAGATCACTCTAGTAAAGGATATCGACTTTTAAAGCCCAAAATATGACCGATTGTAGGTGTGAGGCCTTATTGACTCACGTGGTTGACATTCGAACCTCACTCCCTACACTCGAGGATATCTGAGTAGTATGAGACTTTCCCAACATGCTTTCAGAGGAATTACTAGGTTTGTAACCCGAGCGTGAGTTGGAGTTTGGCATTAAAGTAATGTCAGGTTTGGCTTCGGTGTCCATTGCTCCATATCATATGATACTGAAATAATTGAATGAGTTAAAGTCTCAAATTCAGGAGTTGCTAGAAAAAGGTTTCATTTGATCGATCATATCTCCTTGGGGAGCTTCGGTCTTGTTTGTTAAGAAGAAAGAGGGGACGATGAGGTTATGCATCGAATACAGGAAGTTGAATAAGTTAACCATCAAGAACCATAACGCACTTCCAGAATAGACGACCTCTTCGACTAGTTGAAAGGATTGATATTTTCTCAAAGAATGATCTACGGTCAGACTACTATTAGATGAAATTCAAGGATGAGGATGTGGCAAAGACAACTTTCAGAACAAGTTATGGTCATTATGAGTTCTTAGTAATGTCGTTTGGACTCACCAACGCTCTGGCGGGATTTATGGACCTAATGAACAACGTTTTCCACCCATACTTGGATCAGTTTGTGGTGGTGTTTATAGACTACATTCTGGTGTATTCCCGATCAGAGGACGAGCATAATCAATATCTCCACATTGTTCTTTATATGCTTAAAGACAAACAATTATATACCAAGTTTGGAAAATATGAATTTTGAGGTTTTCTTCTTGGGTCATATTGTGTCATAAGATGGCGTTAGAGTCGATCTTCAAAAATTTAGGCTATAGTTGAGTGAGAGCCACCTAAGAATGTGTCATAGGTTCGCAGTTTCCTCAGATTAATCGGTTACTATCGTCAATTTATTCATGACTTCTCGATGATAGAAGCCTCATTAATTAAACTACTCCAGAAGGGAGTTCCCATTGTTTGGAATGAGAAGTGATAGGAGAGCTTTGAACAGTTGAAGGTTATCTTGACCCAAGCCCCAATGTTGATCAACCAGAATTAGATAAAGACTTCACAGTTTACAGCGATGATTCATTAAATGGAGTTGGATACGTTCTGATGCATAAAGGTAAAGTTTTAGCCTACGCATCCCATTAGCTTAAGCCTCGTGAGCTTAATTACCCTACTCATAACCTGGAGCTAGTAGTGGTCGTGTTTTCTTTGAAGATTTACCGACAATATCTCTTCGATGAAAAGTGTCATATCTTCACTGATCACAAGAGCCTCAAGTATCTTCTCACTTTTAAGTAATTGAACCTTAAACAAAATAGATAAGTTGAGTTTCTTAAGGACTATAATTTTGTGATAGATTACCATCCAGGAAAGGCCAATGTTGTAGCCGACGCCTTGAGTAAGAAGTCGATATCAAAGTTACGAGCCCATCTAGCACGACTGAATTTTTCAAGTGATGGTGGATTGTTAGCCGAGTTATGAGTTGAACCATAATTGGTAGGTGAAACCAAGAAATTGAAAAGTTTGGATGACTGGTTAAAATATCAGATTGAGCAGGTCTGTTAGGGTGAGGCCCCAGGTTTCGAGTTACACAATGAAGGTGTGTTATACTTCTGAGGTCATTTGTACATACCTGTAGATGCCCAGTTGAGTAGTAAGATTCTCCATGAGGTGCATTACAGTCCCCTCACAGTGCACCCAGGCAGTAACAAGATCTATTAGGAGCTTTTTCGGTTATTCTTCTAGCTGGGTATGAAAAGGGAAGTGTCAGATTTCGTCGCTAGATGCCTATTGTGTCAACAGGTTAAGGTAGAACATCAGGTTCTCTCATGTTTACTTTAGCCCATATATATTCCTCAGTGGAAATGGGACAGGGTAACCATAGACTTTGTGACCGGGTTATCGATGATCAGACAGAGAAATGATGCAGTTTGGGTCATAGTAGACCGCCACCAAATCAACCCACTTCCTTCCAGTTATGATGGACTATATTTTAGAAAGGTTAGCTCAGTTGTACATCTATGAGATAGTGAGGTTGCACGGTGTTCTAACCTCCATCATATCAGATAGAGACCTTCGATTTACTTTTCGCTTATGAGAAGCCCTCCATAAATCTTAAAGCAGCAAACTACACTTCAGCACAACATTCCATCCTCAGACAGATGGTCAATCAGAGCGAGTTATCTAGATTCTCAAGGACATGCTCAAGTGTACTATCATCGATCTGGAGGATAGTTAGGAGGACCTCTTGCCATTAAAGGAGTTTTCCTATAATAATAGTTTTCATCCAAGCATCAAGATGGCTCTGTATGGGGCCTTGTATGGACGTAAGTGTAGAACTCCGATGTGTTGGATATAGCTTAGTGAGGGTAAAATAGTAGGCACGGAATTGATTAGAGAGACAGAGGAGAAAGTGAGGTTAATCCAGAACAGACTAAAAGAAGCTTCAGACAAATAGAGGTCTTACCCAAATTTGAAGTGTAAGGATATCGAGTTTGTAGTTGGGGACAAAGTGTTCCTTAAGGTTTCCCTGTAGAAGAAAGTACTCCACTTCTGACGTAAAGAGAAGTTGACTACTCACTTCATAGTACCTTACGAGATACTCTAGAGAGTTTGACCAGTGCCCTACAAATTAGCCTTACCACCAGAGTTGGAGTGCATTCACAATGTGTTCTATGTATCCGTGCTCAAGAGATATCATTTTGATCCATCGTACATCTTACCCCTAGAATAGATAGAGGTCAGCCCAGACATAACCTATATAGAGGAGCCAGTCAGAATTTTAAAAATAGATGTCAAGGAGTTAATGAATAAGAGGATTCTTTTAATGAAGGTGTTATGGAGGAACCATGTCGTCGAGGAACCAACTTGGGAAACTGAGGAAGATATGCAGCTCCAGTATCCTCATCTCTTCTGCTCAGGTAAATTTTAAGGATGAAATTTTTATTAGGATGAGAGAGTTGTAATGCCCCAGATCCCGGGTTAGGAGTTTATAATAAGCTTTGACCCAAGTAGAAAGAGGTTTTCAGCTTGGGTTTATCCCAATAAAGAATGACAATGAGTGATTTCAGTTTACAACCAAAATTTGAGGGACCAAGGAAATAATTTTCCCATTGTTCAAAATAAAGGCTTATCACCATTAAAAATTGGTGATCATACGTCTGTTGCATATCCCCTTCTCCTTAAAAGACTTGTCTCTTCTCTTCTTCTTCCTTCATTTTCTTCATCACCAAATCATAGTAAAGGTTTAGACTTTATGAATTCCAAGCCTTGTTTAGGATTTTCAAGGTAAGATTCGAAATCTACCCACCCTAAGCTTCATTTTAAGCTCCCAAACACAAGATTTGGCCATGGCTCCAGAAAATGGTTTTTGGGAGGGTTTAAAAAACCTTTGAGTTTCAATCCGATTTTTAGGAAGTTTAAACCTTTAGAAGTGTTTCTAAACTTTTCTTAATTCCTAAATTCAGTTGGTAACTGTCGTAACCGGTTTTCGTCCGGGCACGAAATATTTATTACTTGATGAAAAAATGATGTGAATAAATGGTTTTAAAAATAATTTGTGAGTCGCCATCGGCCTTTTGGGTCAGGTAGGTCGAATACCTAAAAATTATCTTTTAACAGAGTTTTTAAGAAAGCATCAATTAAAAAATGAACTGATCTGCGTTTATAACCAAAAATTCGTTCTTTTTAATAATAAAAAGGGATTCGTGGTCGGTTACGTTTAGGGAATGATTAGCACCCTACAACGCCCAAAATTGGTACTTTTTAATTATAAATTGTCTCTATTATTAAAATTTTAAAAATTTAAAAATATATTTAATTTATAATCCTATTATTTCAAAATTATATATAAAAAATATTCATTTATTTAAAACTATCAGAAAAGAACTTCTAGGTGCCTTAAGACAGCTCTTTTCTTTGATATTGATAAATATTAATTTAAATAATATTGTTTAATTTTAAAATACCAGAATAGGACATCCAGTTGTATTAAGACTGTCCTTTTCTTCGATATTAAATATAAAAAATTTAATTACTATTTATTATATATATATTTATGAATACATAAAAATATTTAAAAATATAAACAAGTAAAACTAAAACAATAAAAATACAACTAGAACGATATATTTAAAATAAATAAATGACCAAATTATAGTAAAAATAAAATTAAAAACCTAATTCATAATTAATCAAAATTTTAGGGATTAAACATGCTATTTCTTTATTTTATTTTTTTAGTGACTAAAATAAAATTACCTAAAATTCGGATATTATAATAAAATAAATTAAAAATATAAACTAGGGATTAAAATATTATTTATTAAAATTAAGGGATTAATTCTGTTATTTATCCTAAATATATTATTTTAATAAAAAGGACTAAAATAAATAAAATTAAAATTTCGAGATCAAATTAAAAAGATTATAAATTCGATTTAGTGACTAAAATGTAAAGTTTACAAGTTCGGAGGACCGCGGAAAGGATTTAACTATTATTTATTACACGAATAGCCCTCCCCAAAACGGCGTCGTTTGGGAAGGGCTATTTAATGCCCAAACCCGGCTGGCCCGAAGGGCCAGCTTCATTTCTCTATTTTTCCTCTCTCTCTCTTCTCTGAGAGAGAGAATTTTTCTCTCGCTTCTCTCTAGAAAAGAGAGAAGCTCTCCGGCCGGCAGCCCTTGCCGGCGTGGATCCCGCCGCCGGCCACCGTCTTTGGTGGCCGGAATAATTTTTTTTTACATTGAAACGTAGATCGGACCGTCCTAATGACGGTTCCGATGATCTTTTCCTTTAAACGGCTCCCTATCGGAGCAAATCTAAAAAATATACCTTCGGTTTTTCGAAGGTTTTGGTGAGATCCGGTGGTCGGCTTCCTCGGTAAGTTTCTCTTCTTCCTTTCTCTTTCTTTTCTGTTTCTTTGCTGCGTTTTTTGTTGAGATCGTTGGTAGTATTTGATTTCTCTGTGTTTCTCTTCTTTCTGTGTATTTTCTGTCTTTCTTTGTCTCTGTCTCTCTGTTTTTTTTATATTGCAGATGGGGTGATGGCTTTATAGCCATCACCGGAGTGGTCATCGGACCGGTCTGAAGAATGGGTTTCGGTGAGTCACCGGACTACCAGTGGTGACTCACCCCCTAGCCATGGCGTGGACGGCTGGTGTTGGAGCTTCTGGAGCCTTCGGTTGGGACGTGGCAGCGGTGGAGGCAGAGGCGGCTGGAGTCAGAGGCGGCTGGATTAGAGGCAGCTAGGGATTAGGGTTAGGAAACCCTAACTGAAACCCTAAATGTTTTGGGTTTCAGTTTGGTTTGGGCTGGATATTTGGATTGTAATTTTTTTTATTATTTATAATATTTAATGTATTTAATAATAATAATAATAATAATAATAATAATAATAATAATAATAATAATAATAATATTTATAATAATTATAATAATGATAATTATAATTATAATAATAATAAATTAATATGGGTAAAAAATTAGTATCTTCAGCTGCCCCTCTTTGCTCATTCTTGTATTAACAAGAATAGGGCAAAGATGAAAAGATAATAAAATTTTTTATCCATTTGGCTTTACTTGATTATGCATGGAGATGTTGAATAACTTCTTCTCTTTCTTTCAAATGAGTTCTTCTCATTATGAACTTTCCACTGGGGATGATGTTGACCTCTTTCTTTTTGTGATAGAGTCATTCAAAAGGTTGAATAAGCTCTTGATGAGTTCTTCTCATTATGAACTTCTTCATCCTTCGCTTTTGATGAGTTATTCTCATTATGAACTTCTTCATCCTTCTTTCGATGAGTTCTTCTCATTATGAACTTTCCACTGGGGATGATGTTGACCTCTTTCTTTTTGTGATAGAGTCATTCAAAAGGTTGAATAAGCTCTTGATGAGTTCTTCTCATTATGAACTTCTTCATCCTTCGCTTTTAATGAGTTCTTCTCATTATGAACTTCTTCATCCTTCTTTCGATGAGTTCTTCTCATTATGAACTTTCTCTAGAAAAGGCTGATGCTAATCTATCTCCTTCTGTGATAGAATTATGCAAAAAGTTGAACAAGTTCTTCTTATTATGAACTTCTTCTTCCTTCTTCAGATGAGTTCTTCTCATTATGAACTTCTCTGGAAATGCTGATCCATCAATTGATGAATTCATGTAAAAGGTTGAACAAGTTCTTCTCATTATGAACTTCTTCTTCCTTCTTCAGATGAGTTCTTCTCATTATGAACTTTCTCTGGAAAAGCTGATCCATCAAATGATGGATTTGAGCAAAAGGTTGAACAAGCTCTTCTCATTATGAACTTCTTCTTCCTTCTTCAGATGAGTTCTTCTCATTATGAACTTTCTCTGGAAAAGCTGATCCATCAATTGATGAATTCATGTAAAAGGTTGAACAAATTCTTCTTATTATGAATTTCTTCTTCCTCTTTCAGATGAGTTCTTCTCATTATGAACTTTCTCTGGAAATGTCAATCCATCAAATGATAGATTTGAATCTTTGCTAAAATCTTTGAAATTCCTGTTAAAATTTCAACAAGAATAAAAATGAATGAAAATGCATCTATTTTTGCAAATGCCTAAATATGATGCATGAATGTTAAGTTGTTTGATTTCAGATTGGTGAATTGAGTATTTCTTCAATTGTAAAAACCCAATAGATCTTTCTTCTTCAAAACAAAGAATCTATCATCTTTGACAAATGTAGATGTCGATATAATGTCACAAAACCTCTTGAGAATAAAACTCAATAGTATAGGCTCTTGAAAAGCTTGCATTCAGGCAACATGTTGATTCTGATAACAATTCATCTGATTATGAAGTGACCTTTCAAGATGATTTCACATTCTGATGAGGAGAATAAACTGTTATACTTGACAAAAATGGGATTCTCAAAGGCTGAAGCTTCAATAGCCATGTATAGACGTGGTCCAGATTCATCAATTGCAGAATTGGCAAATTTTATATGTGCTGCTCACATGACTAATGTTACTGACACATTTCTTTCAGTACAAGATGGGAAGCCATTATGCAATGATCCCAATTACAAGAAAATGCGAAACTTGGGCTATGATTTTTGGGAAAGGAATAAGCAAAAGAAGCTTGAAAAGAAACTTCTTAATGAAGACGATCATGCAGTTTATCTTTTAATTCCAATGATTGGTTGTGTAGTTCTTACCAAACCAGATCAAATAACTCAAAGAACACTTCCAGAAGATGCTATTGGCAAATTCATCTTTTAAATTCAATGATTGGTTCAGCCAAACCAGATTAGATAACTCAAAGAACACTTCCAGAAGATGCTATGAACACATTCATCTTCTAAATTCAATGATTGGTTCTGCCAAACCAGATCAGATAACTCAAAGAACACTTCCAGAAGATGCTATGAACACATTCATCTTCTAAATTCAATGATTGGTTCTGCCAAACCAGATCAGATAACTCAAAGAACACTTCCAGAAGATGCTATGAACACATTCATCTTCTAAATTCAATGATTGGTTCTGCCAAACCAGATCAGATAACTCAAAGAACACTTCCAGAAGATGCTATTAGCAAATTCATCTTCTAAATTCAATGATTGGTTCTGCCAAACCAGATTAGATAACTCAAAGAACACTTCCAGAAGATGCTATTGGCAAATTCATCTTCTAAATTCAATGATTGGTTCTGCCAAACCAGATCAGATAACTCAAAGAACACTTCCAGAAGATGCTATGAACACATTCATCTTCTAAATTCAATGATTGGTTCTGCCAAACCAGATCAGATAACTCAAAGAACACTTCCAGAAGATGCTATTGGCAAATTCATCTTTCAGTTAATGTTTGGACTAGGATATCACAATACTTATTTGATGTAGAGCCAGAATTTGTAGATTCGAAGCATTTCCATGCTTCTATACTAAAAAGGGCTATATTCATAATTCTGCCAATTAAGAACAGATTTTCTCTTATTATGCTTCCTCCATGTTCTGATGCTTTTCCATTGACAAAGAAATGATGGCTTTCATGTGATCCAAGAACAAAGTTGAACTGTTTATAAACATGTACAGGAAATGCCAAATTGACAGAAAGGATCTGTAAAGCTCTTGAAGCTTATGACAATGAATCACCTTTGAGTATCCAGAAGTATGTTCTTGATGAGTGCTGAAAATGGAATCTAGTATGGGTTGGAAGGAATAAAGTTGCTTCACTTGAACCTGATGAGGTGGAAATGCTTCTAGGTTTCTTTAAAAACCATACACAAGGATCTGTATAGAGACATGTTTCCCAGTGATATCAATGTCTTGTTTCTTTTTGCTGGAATCAGTGCTGCAAAGATCGCCTTCTACTGTCTTAGTATATCTTTGAAAACAGAGGTGCAAGAACTGAATGGTGATCAGTTGGAGCAATTGATGAGTAGATTTGGTGGATTCGACCTTGTTGTCGGTAGTATCCCGTGTAACAATCTTAATGTTCATGTCTTTAAGATGATGATGATTTGTTTATTTCATATTCCATGTATTTAAAAATATTAACATAAAGTGATATTCAGAAATCTTTAAATTATTTCAAAATTATGTTAATTCATAGAAGAATAAATTGAATTTTCAAAAATAAATTGAATCTCAAATAAATTGAACTTGAAATAGATAAAATTGTATTCAAAGTTATGGCAAGCATAAGAATGATAAAAATTCAAATGTCTCAACAAATTATAAGCATAAGTATTTCTAAATTAATCACATTGACACAATTTAGAGAAATGATGTAAGCTTTTGTCTGGAAGATCTCAAACGTTGTCGAAATGCTTGTAGATGTGAAGTTTCTTCCAAATTGTCAAAATCTTAAGAGAGTTCAATTGCCAGATGCCTAATATCAACCTGCATTTGAGCCGCCTTTTCAGGTTTTCAACTCAAATCCTTCATTTGGTTACAAGATGCCCTTTGCGGGTTTTCACCTTGACCCCCTTTTTCTTTTTTCTTTTTTTTTCTCTTTCTTTTTTTCCTTTTTTTTTCTTTCTTTTTTCTTTCTTCTCTTTTTTTTCTTCAAGCATAATATTTCTTGACAGAATCCGAGTTTATTGGATTTCTCAGAATTTTTCCATCTATTTCTGCCAAGATCAACGCTCCTCCGGAAAAGGCCTTTTTCACAACGTATGTCCCTTCCCAATTAGGCATCCATTTCCCACGGAAATCTTTATGTATAGGTAAAATCTTTTTTAATACTAGATCACCCTCTTGGAATTCTCTTGGATGTACTTTTTTGTCATGAGACTTCATCATCCGTTTCTGATACATCTGTCCATGGCAAATAGCTTTCAATCTTTTCTCCTCAACAAGGTTCAATTGATCAACTCTAGCTTGGATCCATTCAGATTCATCCAATTTTGTTTCTCTCAATATTCGAAGCGATGGAATCTCAACTTCAATTGGTAAGACTGCTTCCATTCCGTAGACTAGAGAAAACGGTGTTGCCCCAATAGATGTTCGAACAGTAGTTCGGTATGCATATAAAGCAAAAGGTAACTTCTCGTGCCAATCTTTGTAAGTTTCAGTAGTCTTTGTAATGATTCTCTTGATGTTCTTGTTTGCTGCTTCAACTCATTTGGTAAAATAATCAATTGCCACAAGAATGAAACAATGTCCATTCGATGCTTTTGGTGTGATTGCACCAATGACATCTATTCCCCACATAGAAAAAGGCCAAGGTGCTGTCATTACATGTAAGTGAGATGGGGGTACATGAATCTTGTCTGCATATATCTGGCATTTATGACATTTCCTTGCATAATCAATGTAATCTGTGTGAATGGTAGCCCAATAGTATCCATATCTCATTATTTTTTTGGCCATGGAAAGACCATTTGCATGTGTTCCACATATTCCACTGTGTACTTCTTCAATGACGTTTCTAGCTTCGCTGGTATTTAAACATCTCAATAGCATTTGATCATTGCTTCTTCTATACATAATCTCACCATCAAGAAAATATCCAGCAGCCATTCTTCTCAAGGTTCTTTTATCAATTTCCGATGCATTTGGTGGATAACTTTGATTTTTGATATATTGCAGAATATCATGATACCATGGTTTACCATCTACCTCTTCTTCCACACTATAACAATGTGCAGGAATTTCATATTCTTGCATTTTGATTGGCATCATATCAACTTTCTTAGTTGCCTGAAACATAGCAGCTAATGTAGCCAAAGCATCTGCCATTTGATTCTCTTCTCGAGGGAGATAATTGAAGGTAACTTTCTCAAATTCTTTCACTAATTCGAGGGTAAAATTTTGATATTCCAACAATTTGGGATCTTTTGTTTCCCATTCTCCTCGCAATTGATACACCACTAAAGATGAATCTCCATATATTTTGAGACATTTGATTTTTCTTTCTATAGCTGCTTTCAATCCCATGACACAAGCTTCATATTCTGCCATGTTATTGGTGTAAAAGAACTCCAGTCTACTTGTAAAGGGATAATAAATATTTTCTGGAGAAATTAACACTGCCCCGATTCCTCGTCCCAAAGCATTAGATGCTCCGTCAAAGTAAAGCTTCCAAAATGCAGATATATCATTTGTTCTGACTTCTTCATTCATGGATATGCACAACAAATCTTCATCTGGAAAATTGAAACTCAAAGGCTGATAATCATTTGATACACGACTGGCCAGAAAATCAGCTATCACACTTCCTTTTATTGCTTTTTGCTTGACATATACAATATCAAACTCAGATAATAACATCTGCCATCTAGCCATTCTGCCTGTCAAAGCTGGTGATTCCATTAAGAATTTCAAAGGATCAAGTTTTGATATCAACCAAGTAGTATGGTATAACATATATTGTCTGAGTCTTCGAGTAGTCCACACCAAAGCACAACATAATTTTTGTATTGGTGGATATCGAATTTCACAATCGGTAAATTTCTTGCTCAGATAATAAATAGCTTTTTCTTTTCTTCCAGATTCATCATGCTGTCCTAGTACACATCCCATCGAATTTTTGAAGACCGTCAAGTAGAGAATTAATGGTCTATCACGCATTGGTGATACTAAAATTGGGGCATTGGATAAATATTTCTTAATAATATCCAAAGTTTCTTGACATTCTTCATTCCAGACTTCAGGATTGTTCTTTCGAAGTAATTTGAACACTGGATCACATTTGTCAGTTAATTGAGAAATGAACCGAGATATATAATTTAATCTTCCCAAAAAGCCTCGAACTTCTTTTTTTGTATTGGGTGGTGGAAGATCTTGAATTGCTTTTACTTTATCTGGATCAATCTCGATTCCTTTTTTGCTGACCACAAATCCCAAAAGTTTCCCGGAAGTTACCCCAAAAGTGCATTTTGCGGGGTTGAGCTTTAATTGATACTTCCTCAATCTCTGGAAAAGCTTTCTCAGATTTTGAATATGTTCTTTTTCAGTTCAGGATTTGGCAATCATGTCATCCACGTATACTTCAATCTCTCTGTGCATCATGTCATGAAACAAAGTTACCATGGCTCTTTGATACGTTGCCCCTGCATTTTTCAATCCAAATGGCATCACTTTATAACAGAATGTGCCCCACATGGTTACAAATGTTGTTTTTTCCATGTCTTCAGGATTCATTTTTATCTGATTATATCCTGAAAAGCCATCCATAAATGAAAACCATGCATGTCCTGCAGTATTGTCCACCAATGTGTCTATGTGGGGTAATGGAAAGCTATCTTTCGGACTAGCTTTGTTGAGATCTCTGTAATCCACACACATTCAAACTTTCCCATTCTTCTTTGGTACGGGCACAATGTTGGCTACCCATTCTGGATATTTAGATGCCTGTAGGAAACCTGCATTGATCTGTTTCATCACTTCTTCTTTGATTTGCAACAACATTTCTGGCCTCATTCGTCTGAGCTTTTGTTGGACCGGTTTATATTCTGGATTGATTGGAAGCTTGTGTATCACTATATCTGTGCTTAAACCAGGCATATCTTGATAAGACCAGGCAAAGATATCTTTGAACTCTTGAAGGAGATTTATCAATTCTTGTTTTATCTGGATTGTCAGAGTAGTACCAATTTTCACCTCTTTCATTTCTTCATCTGTTCCCAAATTCACAGTCTCAATCTCTTCTTTGTGGGGTAGAATTTGTTTGTCTTCTTTTTCTACCAATCTTAATAGTTCAGTAGGAACATCACATTCTAATTCATCCTCACACCCATTGATTTCTTCCAGACATATAGGCTGCTCTAAATTTATCACTGGATTAAATTTAGGAATAAACATGCTATTAACATGGTGACACCTGCAAATTTAAATCGGACATATTTCCGAAAGAATATAGTAAATTTATGAAATGTAAAAATGTAATAAAATGTAAAGAATGATTGCCATCTGAAAATTTTAAAGAAAATTTCTTATATTTATCATAATTTCTTTTACAAGATAACAAAAAGTTTTCATATTTTTGAGCTAAACATAAAGGTTAGTTCTGAATATTACTCTGCGTTAATATTAAAAACTATAGGAAGATCTTCAGTGGTCCAATTGTTGAGTGTTTCTCCAGGAAAACATGGGCGAATCTTCTCCAAGTATTTGCCAGTCTTGTTGTCATTCATGATCATGTTGATAAATAATCCATTCATAGCTTTTTCAACTATGTCTTGATCTTTTGTCAACTTTTCTTCTTTAAAGGCTTCAACAAGCTGCTGTTCTACATTAATTGTTCCCCCTGATCTGAATGTGGTCTTCAACTGTGGGAAAAACATGTGTTCCCAAAGGATTTCTCCCCCTTTCAATTTTGCCTTTCTATCTTCATATCTTCTTTTCATCTCTTTGTTCTTTTGCTGAAAATTGGGCTTAAACCCAAGCCCAAAACGATCTTTCTTCATCTTTATACTGACAGGAACTAAAATCCCTTGAAGATTCTTTCCTAAACCTTTCCCAGCTTTAGCTCCGATGCCTAAAGTTTGTTGTACCGTCATCTTTGTGCAATCAGACAATCTGAGATATGGAATTTTGCTTCCTTCTGCAATAAAGGTTGCATTTACAAATTCAAGAGCTCGGAAAGAGCATTCAAGAGCATCATCATTGGTTTCGATATATGGAACATCACTTGTTACCGACGCAATGATTTCTTCTTCAGCTCCTACGCATATTAGTTGTCCATCAACAACAAATTTCAATTTCTGATGTAATGAAGAAGGAACAGCTCCTGCTGAATGAATCCATGGCCTCCCTAATAGACAATTATATGTAGGGTGGATGTCCATCACCACAAAGTCAATATTGTACACGACTGGTCCAATTAACAACGGTATTTCCATTTTCCCAAGCACTTCTTTTTGAGTACCATCAAATGCTCGCACTACAATCTGATAACTCTTCATGTGTGATTGATCCACAAGCATTCTTTGAAGTGTGACTAGAGGCATCAAGTTGAGAGCGGATCCATTGTCAATCAATACTCCTGGCAACACATGACCATGACAATGTGTCGTGATGTTCAAAGCTTTTACTGACCCCATCCCGCCTTCTGGTATTTCATCATCCGTGAACGTTATGTAATTGTCAGCGGCTATATGTCCCACAATTCTGTCAAGTTTATTGAGGGATATATCTTCAGGGATAAATGTTTGATTGAGAATTTTCATCAAAGCATTTCTATGTGCTTCTGAATTCATCAATAGATCAAGAATAGAAATTCTCACTTGTTGTTTGTGTAGTTGTTCAACCACACTATACTCACTATGTTTCAGGAATTTCAAAAATTCTTGGGCTTGTTTTTCTGACACAGGCTCATTGAATGCTGGAGGGGATTCATCATCAAATACCTTCTGAGGTATTGACATGGCTTTTCCTTTTGCTTTCACTTGTTCTGAAGCATTGGATGTTTCGGGAGAGTAACATCTCCCACTTCTTGTAAAGAAACCAACTTCGCTCACTGCTTCAGACTTCGATGTTGTACCCAAACTCTGTATTTTCTCTTCTGTTTTTTCTAGAGAAACAGATCCTCCTATCATTGAAACATTGGTAGTATAATTCCAAGGTACCCTGCGGGTATCTTTGTATGGAAATGGTAGAGGAGTGGTGATAACTACTTTCGGCTTTATTGGTGCAGGAATCACCGTAGATGATTTCACATTAATGATCACAGGATCATTTGTTCTTTGACTAGGTTTAGAATCCTCTGATGAGCAAACATCATCTTCTTTTTTCCCTGGTTCTTCTTCAAAGAATTCTATTTCTCTGTTGTTCATCAATTTTTGCACCAAATCCCTAAATTCAGGACATAGTTGGATTTTATGCCCTTTCTCCTGATGATATTCACAATAATTCTTGCTTTCATTCTGCTTTGGCCTGAATTGTTGTGGAATTATACCGGCTAAAGAGAGTTGTTGGAATACCCAAACAAACGGAGATTTAATTTCAGAAATGTCAATTTTTGCTTTCTTTCTATTCTCTTCCTGAATTGCATTCACGTTTTTATCTCCATGATTTGGCAATGGATGATTTGATGCATATGGTGTATTGAATTCCAACTTCCCAGTGTTGATCAAATTTTAAACCACCCTTTTGAATGCCAAACAGTTTTCAATAGAATGACCCGTGATTCCTTCATGATAAACACAGTGTACCTTTGTATCATACCAAGGAGGGAATGGTGGTTGCATGGGAACCAAAGGATAGGGCCTTATGACATCTGCTTTTAACAGTGAATCATAGATCTCAGCATATGGTACTGGTAAAGGTGTAAAAGACAACCTTTCATTTTCCTTTCGACATCCTCTGGAATCTGCTCGATTAGTGTTTGTTTCTTCTTTCTTAACCCTTGGCTGGGTTATTGTAACACTTTTCGATGAATCCTTGCTGTAAGAATTGTCATTGTTGACTTCATTCTCCTTTTTCCGGTACGTAGGTCTTTTGGAACTAGACCCTTCATTTGATTCAATTTTGCCACTTTTCAAGACATTTTCAATGAGTTCTCTAGAAATGACCAAATCTGCGAAATTTCTGGTTGCATTCCCCATTAGATGATTTAAATAAGGAGCCTTCAATGTATGAACAAATATTACTGTGGCCTCTTTTTCTGAAAAAGGTGGTTGAACTTGGGCCGCCGTGTCACGCCATCTCTGGGCATACTGTCTGAATGTTTCATTATTCTTTTTCTCCAAATTTTGGAGAGTCCATCTATCAGGAACCATGTCTGTCACGTGGCGATACTGCTCTAAAAATGCTTTAGCCAAATCTTTCCAGGATCTAATGTTGGATTTGGTCAATTGAGTATACCATTTTAAAGCCGGTCCTGTCAAACTATCCTGAAAGCAGTGAATTAACAATTTCTCGTCTTTCACATATCCTGTCATTCTGCGACAAAACATAGTAATGTGGGATGAAGGGCATGTAGTACCGTCATATTTATCAAATTCAGGAGCTTTGAACTTGATGGGGAGGATTAAGTCTGGAACCAAACTCAACTCACTAGCATCAAACCCATAGAATGATTCAGTTATTTCCACGGATTTCATTCGTTCTTCTAAGCTCTTGATCTGTCTGGTCAGTTCTTCATTTACTTTTTGTTTCTCATTCAGCTCATTCAAATCTGGGATCAAATGATCATTATTAAGATACCTTATTTTTACATCTGATGTAAGCGGATTTTTGCTTGAAGATGCAGGATCCACTTGTTGATCTTCATGTGGTTTGGCTTCTTGTAATACAGATGTACGAGCATTGATTTGTATAGGTGTAGTACCAAAGTGATAAATTGGTTCTGGTGGAAAACCTAGAGGATATATGGGTTCTTGGTCTAAAGATACAGGATTTTCATGTATTTTTCCAATGATAGCCTGCCTTTTAAACATGTCCTCTATTTTCTGCATCATGCTGTCTTGTGAATTTGCAATATTGGCTTCAATTTTCTCCAGCTTCATTCTCATTTCTGCTTGTTCTTTATTATGCTGTTCCTCAATACGTTGTATTTTATCCTCCATAATTCTCTTAGTAGCTTGTCTAGTACCGTAGTGATGTTGTATTTCTCTTTTGGCCAGAATAACTGCGATTGAAAAATATTTTAATATTATTTTTTTCCAAATTTTAATTAATGATTTTTATCTTAATAAAAATAAAAATAAAAAAATATTCATAAAGAAATTTATGAAATGAATGATGAATGTATGCAAAATGTATGTATGCAAAAAGGTATTGATCCCAAAAAGTTAACTGTCATAGAACAACTTTCATCGGCATACAAAAGTTTCTTTATAATAGTTCATAACTACAGATAAGGCGTAGCTTTCCTATTAAGCTCTATAATTTCTTTAATTAACCATGACACCTTCTTTCCGCACTTAGAAACTGGATCAACGTGATGCTCAATTATTTTGGCTTCAACAGCTAGTTCCCCAACATATCTAGCAACTTCGCTTATTTGTACCATGGCCTCGAACACCATATTACTTCTTTCTTCACTTCTTTCAACATAGAAATCAGTTGACTTTTGCTATTGTTCATTCGTTCCTTCAAGAGTTTGCTCTAAATCAGTGATTCTGACTTGACAATTGTGCAGAATTTTTTCAAGATCTCTAATGCGTCTTCGCAGTGAAGCACTTTCCTCATTACTTTCTTTGAGATCATTAGGTCCTAGACGAACCTTTTCTTGAAACAATGATTCTTCAAGTTGCAAAATGTAAGCATTAAACTCTGAGTTTTTATTTCTAGAGTGATCCAGATCTTCTTCGAGTTTTGTTCGTGCTTCTTGCGTTCTTTGATTAAGCTTCTGGATTTGAACATCCTTGTTTCTGCATCTTTGCATCCAATTGCTAGCCACTTCCTGCTCTACCTCAAGTCTGGTGTTGAAATTTTTTCTTTCCAGCTCCCATTTTTCTTTTTCAACATTGGATTCTTCCATCTTTTGGCCTCTGACTTCAAGTTCAGCAATCAACTGGTTCATTTCAGATTCAAATCCCTTGAACATGATATTTTTCTCACCTTCAAATTTATCAAAGATGTCATTCTTCATCTCTTCTAAATCTTTGGCTCGATCCCTTTCTCTTCGCATTTCATTCATGATCTCACGGTGTTCAGCCTTGTGTTTTATAATTCGCTCTCTTCTGTCGACCTCAAAATCTTCCATTTTTTGCTTTCCTTTCTCAAGGCTTTTGAGTAGACGGCTATTCTTTCCTTTCAGATCTTCAACTCGACTTTTCTCGATGTTCAACTCTCTAGTCATCTGTACCGTTGATTGGCTTGGTCTTGATGCTTTCCGGGATTTATATAACTCCTGGTAATTTTTCTGTAATGCTCTGAATTCATCATCAACTTTTTCTTTATCTTTTCTCAACATTGCACATTGTGATGAATGAAAGTCAATGTCAACCCCCAACATAGCTTTATCTTGTCTCATTTGTTCTAACTCTTTCGACCAGCCTTCTCTTTCTGCTTCAAACTCAGCTCTCAGGATTTCAATCTCTGATGGAACCACCTTAATGCGATCTTCCATAGAGATATCCTCTTTTTGATCTGGTAGAGGAATATTTTCATTTTTCCTGACAGATCTCCATTCTTCATAATCAGGAGTTAGCATTTCTTTTGCTGCTTTAGCTCGGATACAAAAAGTTGTTTTCCAAGCTGTAACGGCTTTCATGATACTTCTTTTATAATTTTTGCTATGGAATGCGAACTCAGATGACTGTAATCCAGCAGTGACAGGTACAAATTGACGACCTTCATACTGTCTTATGACCAGAAGTGGTGCATATCCAATTCCTCCCCATAATCCGAGCAGCATCATCCAGTTGTAATCTCCACATTTGTAAAAGAATTCCCTTTGTATTTGCCACGGGGCTCGCCAAACAATGTCATTGCTTTGCAGATTTCGAAAGGCATTAATCCACATATCTTTCTTAATTTCTTTCGGCCATTCCTGCTCCAAAAATGACTACGGATCCAAACATATAACAACTGGGTACACCTTGAGAATCGTCCACCTCCTAGCTTTCTACAAGCATTTAACGATCTGAAGGTCTCTGCTAGGATTGCAGAAGCAGGATTAATCTTTTTCGGTAGCTGTTCAAACAAATCTACCACTGCAGCTTCAACATATCCCAATACTTTTGGGAAGATGACCATACCATACATACCCAGAGCAAATAAATCGAATCGTACTTTAATATCTGGATGACTCTGAATAAGTTCTTTAATGTTGGTCCAAGCAATGCCTTCACTTTCGCCTTTTTGTTTTGTACGGATGCCACCCATTCTTCTCGTACCCCGGCAATCTTTGCTAATTTAACTCGAAAGGGTTGAGTTTTAATTGACTTTGAATAGATTCGATTTTCCAAAGCCCCATTTATATGTAGCAAAGTTGTGTACTCTTCAATAGTAGGGACCAAATCTTCTCTATTGAGAGTGAAGCAATTGTATCCTGGATTCCAGAATTGAACTAGGGCTCTGAGTAATTCATCATCAACTTCGACATAGAGCAAATATGTGATGTCTCCGTAAGTCTGATAAAACTGCAATTTTTTGTTTGAATCCCAACTTTCCCAAATACTTCGCAAATCTTGCATATCATTTCTTTTTAGCAAAACTGGAGCATAACTGGCTAAGTCAGATACATAATCATCCTGCAGACTGTCTCCCTCTTGTCTTTGTAAGTCTTCAGCCCATTGTCTTACTTCTGAGTTTAGAATTACTTGATTTGAACCTTTTTTATCCATGGATGAAGGCTTTCCAATGAGACAATTAACACAAGGATCAATGCCTTTTATCCTGTATGATGCTATGCAAACAGAAAAATAAAGAACACACAAAAAGAAAATAAATTAGTTTACATAATAAAGAAATTTAATAATAACATTTACATAAATATTTTTATTTAAACATGTTTTTTTCTAAATTTAAATAATTTAAATATATATGTAATTTAATCAGTAACGACAATAAATAAATTAACAGGAAAGTTAGAATTCATTTCTCCTGTGTGTACACCTATTTTGGACAAAATTTCGGCATGACTTCGGATCGGAAGAGTTTCTAGGGTTTATTATATGCAGGGTTTCAGATCTAAGAATAAAGGTACCCGAATTGTCCTTGTTAGTGCCCCCTTGGGTTGCTAACCCTCAATCCTAGTCCATCACAGACTAAAATGGATCGAGTTCAATTCAAGGGGATACATTTCTCTATGCCTGACACGGAGAATAAATTCTCACGAAGACATAGAGCATATGAACCCCGAAAGTTATTTGCTAGGTCTGACACGGAGAATAAATTCTCACGAAGACGTCGCTTTCACTCCCACTTAAAAGGGACAACTCAATTACAGAGCTTTATGTTATGCAATGCAAGTATTGTGTGTGAGGAGAAATATTCAAACCTTTGACAGAAAAATAATGAAATAAAATACTTGCAAATAAAATAAAACATATAAATATTATGAAAATAATAAGTAAATATAAAAATTTTGAAAAGAAAGAATTAAAAATTAAATATATGAACTTTTAATTTTTAATTAATAGAGACAATTTATAATTGATTTTAAAGTTTGACCAGTCCCCAGCAGAGTCGCCAAGCTGTCGTAACCGGTTTTCGTCCGGGCACGAAATATTTATTACTTGATGAAAAAAATGATGTGAATAAATGGTTTTAAAAATAATTTGTGAGTCGCCATCGGCCTTTTGGGTCAGGTAGGTCGAATACCTAAAAATTATCTTTTAACAGAGTTTTTAAGAAAGCATCAATTAAAAAATGAACTGATCTGCGTTTATAACCAAAAATTCGTTCTTTTTAATAATAAAAAGGGATTCGTGGTCGGCTACGTTTAGGGAAGGATTAGCACCCTACAACGCCCAAAATTGGTACTTTTTAATTATAAATTGTCTCTATTATTAAAATTTTAAAAATTTAAAAATATATTTAATTTATAATCCTATTATTTCAAAATTATATATAAAAAAATATTCATTTATTTAAAAATATCAGAAAAGAACTTCTAGGTGCCTTAAGACAGCTCTTTTCTTTGATATTGATAAATATTAATTTAAATAATATTGTTTAATTTTAAAATACCAGAATAGGACATCCAGTTGTATTAAGACTGTCCTTTTCTTCGATATTAAATATAAAAAATTTAATTACTATTTATTATATATATATTTATGAATACATAAAAATATTTAAAAATATAAACAAGTAAAACTAAAACAATAAAAATACAACTAGAACGATATATTTAAAATAAATAAATGACCAAATTATAGTAAAAATAAAATTAAAAACCTAATTCATAATTAATCAAAATTTTAGGGATTAAACATGCTATTTCTTTATTTTATTTTTTTAGTGACTAAAATAAAAATTACCTAAAATTCGGATATTATAATAAAATAAATTAAAAATATAAACTAGGGATTAAAATATTATTTATTAAAATTAAGGGATTAATTCTGTTATTTATCCTAAATATATTATTTTAATAAAAAGGACTAAAATAAATAAAATTAAAATTTCGAGATCAAATTAAAAAGATTATAAATTCGATTTAGTGACTAAAATGTAAAGTTTACAAGTTCGGAGGACCGCGAAAAGGATTTAACTATTATTTATTACACGAATAGCCCTCCCCAAAACGGCGTCGTTTGGGAAGGGCTATTTAATGCCCAAACCCGGCTGGCCCGAAGGGCCAGCTTCATTTCTCTATTTTTCCTCTCTCTCTCTTCTCTGAGAGAGAGAATTTTTCTCTCGCTTCTCTCTAGAAAAGAGAGAAGCTCTCCGGCCGGCAGCCGCTTGCCAGCGTGGATCCCGCCGCCGGCCACCGTCTTTGGTGGCCGGAATAATTTTTTTTTACATTGAAACGTAGATCGGACCGTCCTAATGACGGTTCCAATGATCTTTTCCTTTAAACGGCTCCCTATCGGAGCAAATCTAAAAAATATACCTTCGGTTTTTCGAAGGTTTTGGTGAGATCCGGTGGTCGGCTTCCTCGGTAAGTTTCTCTTATTCCTTTTTCTTTCTTTTTTGTTTCTTTGCTGCGTTTGTTGTTGAGATCGTTGGTAGTATTTGATTTCTCTGTGTTTCTCTTCTTTCTGTGTATTTTCTGTCTTTCTTTGTCTCTGTCTCTTTGTTTTTTTTTATATTGCAGATGGGGTGATGGCTTTATAGCCATCACCGGAGTGGTCATCGGACCGGTCCGAAGAATGGGTTTCGGTGAGTCACCGGACTACCAGTGGTGACTCACCCCCTAGCCATGGCGTGGACGGCTGGTGTTGGAGCTTCTGGAGCCTTCGGTTGGGACGTGGCAGCGGTGGAGGCAGAGGCGGCTGGATTAGAGGTGGCTTGGGATTAGGGTTAGGAAACCCTAACTGAAACCCTAAATGTTTTGGGTTTCAGTTTGGTTTGGGCTGGATATTTGGATTGTAATTTTTTATTATTATTTATAATATTTAATGTATTTAATAATAATAATAATAATAATAATAATAATAATATTTATAATAATTATAATAATGATAATTATAATTATAATTATAATAAATTAATATGGGTAAAAAATTAGTATCTTCAGTAACCCTTACATATCTTCTACTCAGAGAAAGAAGTGGGTGAGAGCTCCAAAGCAAGGGGAAGGAGAAGCTCACCTTGGGTTGAGCCATTAACATTTCCAGTAGCCTAGACATTCAGGTAACTCACTTTTAACTCAGCTATACCATGTGTAGGTAGTTTAGATGAAATGTTGTAGGTTGTATGAGCTTGAAGCATTTTCATAGTAGGTGCATGATTTGGGTGTTTTAGGATGTTTTTAGACCTATTAATGACCCCTAATAATAAATAAATACTTAAATATCAGTTGGGGAACCTCACTAGGGGATTTGGGTAGAAAGATGGAATCTGTCGAGCCAAAATAGAGCCTTTCGTAGCAGTGGTATCGATACTTAGTATTGATATTGTTCTTCAGTCAATCTTAAAATTAGGTCTTTTAAAAAGGGAATTATCGATACTTATTCATAGAGTATCTATACTAGGATCCCGATTTTGATACCGAGCAGGCTGGTATCAAGACCAACATTCTAGAACACAATTTTAGTACCGATACTCACATAGAGTATTGATACCAAGACAAGAGTATCGATACCAAAATGGGAGTATCGATACTGTGGTAATTTTTAGAACATCGAACCTAAATTTGGTATCGATACTCATTTCAATATCGATACCCCAGAGTTAGAGTATCAATACTTATTCATGGGTATCGATACTACCTTACCGAAATAGCCTACGTCAGTAGTAGGTATCGATACCAACAGGTGGGTATCGATACCAAGTGGCTCAGTATCGATACTAAGATCCTAATATCGGTACTGATAGGCAGTTTTTAATAAATAATTCAATGGATGTTAGATTAGACCCAAGGTATTCCGAACACACTCGAGTAACAGCAAATAAGACTTCAAGCGATAATAGTAAATAATATCATGACAGTAAAAACAATAACAGTTAGGTTTACATAAAACTAGTCTTGGATGAAGCTCAGGAAACAATCAGAACACCCGATTCCTTCTAGCAAAATACGAAAGTCAGTGGATCCAAGTTAGTGCTATGACACTTCTTTGCCGAGTAGGCGCCAAATGGCCCAAGATTCAACGGAGTAAGTTGGCGGCTGTATGTTTATGATGCAGAATTTTGGACCTCACCCAGGTTTGCTAGTGGGTGCATCGGCAATGCTAGAGGTGTGCATAAGCTCTGAGATGTCGAATCCCTCAGCCGCACCATGATGTCAGCCACATATTAGTAGTTTACTAGTTGTATGTTCACATATGTGCCACTTGCCATTTCATTTAGTGAATGCATATAGTATAATACATTTTTTAGTGAGGCACTAAGCTCAGCGTTCGGAATGTGTTTTTGTGCGCAGGTTCTTAGGGGCAGAGCGTGGGAAGCTATCGTCATCTGATATTCAATTGCAACATATCAGATTGCCAAAGACCGTCAGAGTACGTTCTGAGTAATCTTTAGAGGGAATGTACTTTTATGGACCCTTGTTATGTATTCAGTCGTAACTCTTTTTGGAACTTGGCATTTTGTACTATTTTATGGATGTATTTTTGGAGCTCCCCATTATTTTGTAAACCCAAATTTTTAGGTCACTATCTCGGTAGTCCCGTGTAACATTGTAATCCATGGATCTTCGGGTCAAACTGGATTAGGTTGTTACAATGGGAGCCAACTATTTTTGGATTTTCTGTTTGAGCTTGGTTTATCGGATATGAGGTTTCATGGTCCACTTTTCACTTGGTCGAAGGGTAACCTCTATGAACGACTATACCGTTGTGTTCTTAACTCTATGTGGACTACCTCTTTTTTTTATTATCATGTTCATTATTTGGATGGGTAGGGATCAGACCATCGGCCTTTACGTGTCTCATTAGAGGAAGACCGTAGTGATCGACATAATTGTCCTTTTCGCTTTATCACGATGTGGCAATCTCACCATTAGTTTGCGGACTTCCTTGGGTCAGTTTGGTCTGCTGACTGTGCTTTGGAAGATAACATTGGTAAATTCTGAGTGGAGGTAGATGTTTGGAATAAGGAGGTTTTCGGGAACATAGGAATGAGGAAGCAGAGAATACGGGCATGGTTACGTGGCATTGATCGTGCTTTGTCTAGAAGACACTAAGAGTCATTGGTTTCTTTGTCATATCAACTTAAACTAGAGTTGGAATCGGTTATTGATAAGAAGAGTTGTTCTGGAGACAAAAAGCCTGTTCTCAATGGATTTTACAATGGGATTGCAACATTAAATTCTTCCATACCTCTTTTATTGCTTGTTGTCGAGCTAATAGTATTTCTGTTCTTAAACGAAATGATGGGAGTTGGTGTACTGATACGTCCGAACTTAATCAACTTGTCATGGATTTTTACTTGTCATGGATTTTTACAAGGATATGTTTACCAATTCACTAGATTCTCAACACCATTTTTTTATTCGAGGGTGTTTCCCGCAGCTAGAGACGCGGGAACAGAATAATCTTATGTCTCCGATTTCTAATGAAGAAATTCATACGACTATGTTTGGTATGAGAGCAACTAAGGCTCCGAGTGTTGATGGATTGAACGTCGATTTCTTTCGACATAATTGACATGTAGTGGGTGGATCTATGTGTGATTTTTTGAAACAAGTTTTCATTATTTGAGTGATTCTGCAACATATTAATTAGACTCTGCTCGTTCTTCTGCCTAAGGTACCGTTGCCTGAGTCGATGGGGTGGTTTTGCCCTGTCAGTCTTTGTACAATTATCTATAAAGTCATATCTAAAGTTTTGGTTAATCCTTTAAATCCCTTTCTATCGTCCTTGGCTTCTAAAAACTAGACTAGCTTAGTACACGAGCGATCAATCTCCGATTATATCATTATTAAGTAGGAAATTATTCACTCCATGTGTCAAAAAACAGGGAAGAAGGGGTGGATGGAACCCTTGTGGATATTGGCATCTTGGTTTCTATTTGCAATTTGGTTATGCAATGTGTTTTTACAATCTCCTCTCGTATTATTTGGAATGGAGATATGACAGATCCTTTCATCTCGACCAGGGGAATTCGACAAGGTGATCCTCTTTCACCGTACCTCATTGTCTTTTGCATGGAATGTCTCATATTGTTTATACTTGCAACTACTGTTGAGGGTCGGTGGAAACCATTTAAAACTTCTTCTCGTGGTCCATATATCTCATTTATTTTTTTTACCAATGACATGATCCTGTTTGTTGAGGCTTTGCTTGATTAGTTACAAACTATTCGTTCGATTCTGGGTGACTTTTCCACGTCTCTGGGCACAAAATGAGTGTTGCTAAGACAATGGTGTTTTTTTTCTAAAAATGTTCCACACGATCTAAGGTCTTTGATCAGTGAAGGGATCGACTTTGAGGAGGTCGATGATATGGGTAAATACTTTGGGGTTCTTGCGCTGCACCATCGGGTCACTGCATCTTCGTACCAGTATCTTGTTCAGATGGTGGAACAAAAACTTAGTGGGTGGAAGGCAAAGTGTCTCTCGTTTGCAGGAAGATTTTTTTGTTGGCCAAGATGGTACTTGTTGCGATTCCGACGTACACAATGCAACTGCTGTGCTACCTAAGAAAACATGTATTCTTATTGAATGATTGATACGCTGGTTCATTTGGGGTATTACGTCGACGTGCAGCGGGGTGAATTTGGTTAAATGTAATGATGTTTGCAAACCCATGTCGGTAGGAAGGTTGGGGTTTCGTAAGAAGGATAACCTCATTGAGGCATTCCTTATGAAACCAATGTTCCATATTCTTGTATACAAAGAGAACTTGTGTGTTCGTTTTATACGTGCAAAATAAAAGTGTGGTGAAGGGGTGTCAATGTCTCTGTGTAACTCTATTTGTTCTCGATTTTGGAATGGCTGGAGTATTATGTAGAATGTGGTTCGTAAAAATCTAGTTTGGTCTTTTGGTTTGGGCACTAAGGTTGATTTTTGGCATGACACTTGAATCGATGACGTTGGTCCTTTAATTAAGTATGTCAATCCTGACCTCAAGTAGTCTAGTAGAACTACATCTGTTGCTTCCCTGGCCAATAATGTTAGGGAGTGGAAATGGGATAGACCAAGGTGGCAGTGGCCATGAAATTTTAAAATTACTATATATTTTAGATTTTTTATACATTTTCTATTGAAAATCTATTTTTATTTACTTAAATTTTTGTAAGTTTAAGTCCGTCCCCTGAAATTTTAAAATTTTAAATTTACTTTTTAACATAAAATCATATTTCCGTCCCTTCGTTGATGTCATGTAATACCCATTCAAGTAGTTGTGGAATTAAAAAATTTACTTTGAGAGAGTCAATTACCTAAATTAATTTTAGAAGTAATCTATTCTATTTTGCCATTATAATGAAAATTAAGCATGAATAGCAGATCTAAGGTAAGTGATTTATAAAAGGTTTGTACGAAATAACTTGTAGCTCGTATGTGATTTTATGGAACAAACACAAAACTTTATAACACGTTTTTTCAATAAATCCTCTCATGAGATTTTCTTAGAAAGAAGAATGAATACAATTATAATGATGGAGATTGACATAGAAAAATTCTAAGGGTTGAATAAATTATAGGTAAACTACTCGTATCACCATTTAACTATTGCCCTTTTCATTTTGATCATTAATGTTTCAATTTTATCAATCAAACTATCTAATTATTTAAATGTATCAATCAATACACTTGTCGTTAACATTTAACGGAAATATTGACGTGATAGTTAATAAATTAATATGATTATACATTTAATCCTAATTATTTATACATTCTTTCAATTTGATCATGATTTTAAATTAATTTAATATATTCAATCATCTAATCATATGAAAACGAGTGTCATTGGTAACATGTGTCACGTGTCACGATATGATTGAAAGACTTTTTTAATTTAATTTAAATAATTCCACCATTACAATCATGACATTATATAAAATAAGATAAACTATCTAATTGGTCACCTACCTATTACTTAATTTCTTTTATGGTCATTTAAGTTTTTTTTTCAAAACCATTCCTAACGTTACGTTTTGGTTAGGGGTGAGTGTTAAGTCGAGTCAAGTAAAAAATTTCAAGTTATTCGAGTTGACGAGTCTTATTTTGTAACTTAAACTTCATTTGAAATTTTTTGTATCGAGTCGAGTTTTTGATTTTCTATTTAAATTTAATTGAACATATTTATAATATTATGATAGTATTTTATTTTAATTTAAGTGATTTTTATAGCCATATACAATACATATATATATTTTTATATTTGATGTACATATATCATACAGAATCAAGGGACTCGACTCAAACTTAAAAACTAACCCACTAATTACTAAAAATTTTGAGTTATTCGAGTTGTATTTTATAACTCGATTTGAACTTGAAATTTTTTTGAGTCGAGTTTATGAAATTACAACTCGAAATTAATTCTAGTTGAGCTTTTTCTCGAGTAGAGTCGGGTTGAAAAAAATATGTTTTTTTGAGTCGAATCGAGTTTTTTCATCCCTAGTTTTGATTATCCACAGTTAAAAAATTAACAGTGATGATGGCTTGTCACCCTAAGATATTGCCACGTTAGTATTGAAAAATAATTAAAAAAAAATCATGCCAATATCATCGGTAATCTTTTAACATTGGTGACCAGAATAGAACTAAAACATAAAACTAAGTATAATTTGAAAAAATAATAATAATTGGTGATTAAAACATTAACTAAGTGAATACCCAAAATAAGTAATTTACCCTATAAAATATTACATTGACACCTAATATCACATTCAGTTAAATAAACTGATTATTAGTTCTTTGTATTAATTTTTAAAAATGAAACTAATGGAAAAGAAAAGCCAGGTGAGATATATTGACAGGTGTAAAGTGGAGATCCTATCTAGGTAAATAAGCTAAACCCGGAAGGCTGGGTCACCTTCAAGAGAAATATAACTCTTTGATTAAGCCTTAGGCTCGTCTGTTCCACTATGTAAACTGTTGATATTATCAGTGCATGCATCTTCCAAATATCCTTGTCAAGCTTAAACCACTTCATTTCCTTGCTTCAACACAAACTTTCATTTTCCTGGATACACAAACTTTATTTTCTCCCTCTTTTGTTTGTTGCTATTTTCTTTCTTCCCAGGTAATGGAAAACAAGTGAATTTCATTCCTCTCAGCTTCGTTTGGAATTTCAAATATCTTTTCTTTTGACGTTAAATGATGGAATTGTAGGTTAAAAACAGGTTGCAGAAGGTGCAAGGTTGTCATGGACATCGCCATCTTTTGTTTTCAGACCAAAGATGCTGTTTGCATTCGGAGAATCATATGCTGATACAGGGAATTCTGAGATGGCTGTTACAAGATCCTGGAAATTTCCCTATGGAATTACATTTCCCGGGAAACATTCTGGTCGTTTCTCCGATGGTTATGTCTCCACTTACTACATTGGTATGAAAAACCATACAAAATTATAGACAAAAAAAAAGTTAATTAGCGATTAAGTAACTGATACAAAGGGTTGGGTTTTGGACAAGCAGCGAATTACTTGGGAATGAATCGCCGGTGCCGTATAGGTGGAGGAAAGAAGAGAGTGGGCGAGTGAAGGGTGGGATGACCATGGCCTATGGAGGGACAGGTGTGTTTGAGACGTTGATTTCGGGGCCAAATATGACCACTCAGATTGATTCCCTGCAACACCTACTCGATGACTCCATATACATTCGAAAGGCTTTGAAAACTTCAGTGGCACACGTCAGTGTTTCAGGCAACGACTACTCCACTTACTATGCCAGGAAAGTCTCCTTCTTCGAAAGCGTTGTGAAGCAACTAATGGCGAACTTGAAACGCATCCATGAGCTGGGAGTGGGGAATATCGGAGTGACATCACTGCTACCTTTGGGTTGTATCCCTCTAAGCACCGCCCGCTTCTCCTTTAAACGCTAAAACAAAACGGACAACATTCTATTTTAGACTAAAAGAGTCCCTAATATTCGACTAAATGATCATTTTAGCCCTTATGACTTTTAGGATCATTTTGACCCCAATGTTTCATTTTAGGGGGAAAATACTTTATTTTAGAGTGTTTATCATTTGTGAACTAACGATTTTCATCCATATATAGATCTTTTTGTCTCCAAAATGAAAATTTGAGACCAAAATGCTTTAAAAAAATATTAACCAAAGTGCCTATTTAGTCAAACATTAACGACATATCTTGTCATTATAATCTAGGTTTTGTAGTGAAATTAATGACTAACACTTTTTTACCATGAAATCGTTTTCTTTCTGTTGCAGGAAGTCCAATATTTGAGAACCCATTGGAGCCATGTTGCTTTGGAGTGAGCGAAGGGTTTGAATGTGGAAGTGTGGATGAAAATGGGGAAAAGAAATACAGGCTTTGCTCTAACCCTAAATCAAGATTCTTTTGGGATAGAGAACACCCTTCATCAGAAGAATGGAGAGCCGTTTACTTGTCTACTGCTTTTCAAAACAGTCTCAATCAATTTTTGTAGGATATCATCATCAATCAATCCCCCACTTTGGAATGTTTGAAATTTCGTTGGACTCTTTAATCGAAATATGGGCATGGTTTGGCAGTTTAATCCAAGAACTTGGGCAAGAAAACAAACTCTAAAACCAACGGAAATCATACAAGTTTGGATTGAATTTTAAGATAAGATAGAAATGTGAAATTACAACAGAATCTCCCTTCGCAAATATATTTTTATGAAATGGTCAATAATGGCTTATTTGTAATTCGGCTAAAGTTTTGAAATAGTAATCAGCTAGCTCTAGCAAACTTGACCTGAACCCAATTACTTGAACCGATTTATTCGATTCAATACTTGATATTAACCCGAATATGATAATCAAATTTGATTCGATAACCGACCCATACCCGATCTGAACCATACCCGACCCAAAATTTAGCCGAACAGAAATTAACCTGAATCGAAAGAAATCCAAACCGGATTTAATCCGGCACGTAAGCAACCCGAATAAAAATTAATACAAACCGAATAATAAATTAATTTAAATAAAATTGATACTTTATTAAATCTAATATTTATAATAAAAATAATAGAAAGTTTACTTATGTTATCACATAATAGGAATATAAAAGTAAGAATCTAATTGTAAGATTGAAAACAGTAATAAATAAAATTTACGTATCTTACTTGTAATAAAAATATCATATTTGTAATAAAAATAATAGAAAATAACTAAAACAAAGGATATAATATTAGATTTATAATAAAAATAATATAAAGTTTATTTATGTTACGACTAAGCTAAAGTTATGTATTCTTTTTTTAAAATTTAATATAAAAATTAAATTTATAATTAGAAATAAATTTTTTAATAAAAAAATATTTCTTTATCAAATAGTTCTCATTATAAACTTTTCAAACAAGATGAATATAAAATATAGGATCGTATTTGTGTCAAATTATCGATTTATCATCACTAAATGTTGGTTTAATTCAAAATATTGAACGATTGAGAATTGAAATTAGGCCTAAATGATAAGATTAATAAACAAGAAGACATATTTTTTACAAGAATATATCAATAATTCTATATATATTTGATTAGGCTCCTAATCAATTCAACTCAAATTGACCTGATCAAAAGGTTGACCTAAACTGAAAATCAACTCACCCGATATTAACCCGACCCAAAAATCAACCGAACCGATATTGATCCAAATCGAAAAACAATCGATTCGATAATCACCCGACACAAAAATTACCTTGACCCGATCCGATTTACCTTGCACCCGAACTAGACCTAACCAAATCTGATCCAACCCGAACAAAATTAAACCAAATATAATCTAGACCCGAAATAACCCAACCCGAATGACCCGTTTGCCACCTCTATAATCAGCATATCTTTTATTTAAAAAGAGAAAATTGAAACAAACAAGAAAGAAATAGTCATGGAATTCAAAACTTGAAAAATAGAAAAAAATAAGGTAAGATTTTGTTCTAAAAAATATTTTTTATTTATGTTTCTCTTTTTTTTAAAAAGACTTTATAATTTCAATATTTTTAAAAAATTTAAAATGTGTTTGGTTAATATAATTTAAAATTTGTTTTTAGAAATGAAAATTGTAAAAATGTATCTTGCGTTTAGTATTTGTTGCACCTCCGTCAAACATCCTCTATGCGTTATCTTTGTCCCGCACCTCAAAGTCATCGGAAAAATACAAGTGTCAAGATCGATGGATGATTTGGGAAGGCAATGTGATTTGGTTTTGTCTTATTTCTTTGGTTTTCACCACCAGGGATTCATAGTTTCTGTGAATGTTTTAGGAATGGGTAGCGAACAAAATAACACAACCGGTACATTTCAATGCAAGACCCTTTAGAGAGCATTTATATTTTAGTTCTCATGAATCTTATGTTTTTACAAGTTTCATAGACTCCTCAAGCAATGGTAGTGCAGAAATATTTATCTAAAAACAAAATCCTAGAGTGCTTTTGTGTAGTCAACTATAAGAGATGTTTCCAACTCCCTTAGTCCACATTTAGTCGAAATTTAATTTCAATTCAACATTTATCTCAAGCCTTATTGCATTTCCTTTAAATTATACTTTATTAACTTTGATTCCATCGCTTTAGATTTTGTTGGGATATTCATCTCAACATATAGAGACTATTGTCATGATCTGAATGTAATCGTATTCATAAAGTTAGGGCAATTAACATGACCCATTACTTTAGCGGAATACCCTTAAAGGAATCAAGTTTCATAAAGTCTTCGACTTGACAAACTCGAACAAAACTCACTTCATAAAGCTAGGACATTACGTCTATAGCTGCTTCAGACATTACCTCTGAATATTAACAACCTACTACTTTCAACAGAGTTCCCCCAATAATGTTAACATTAACTTCCATTAGTACCACATTATTCCTTGATTTATTGATTTCAAGATTTTCTAAGCTCATAAGGAAAAATCTATTATAGTCTGAGTGTTAGTGAAAATAAAAAAATTTATCTTTAGAGCTCAATTCCCAAGCAATTGATCTAAGCCAAATTCGTTTATTCCCCAATTCCATTTGTGAAGACTGTATATCGTCACAGAACGTCCTTAACATATATGCAAGCTAATAAATCTTTCATTTTCATGCATCCAAGATGCCCCATTTTCTCTGCTCCCACACTTACTTGAGTAGCTGATGGCTTTATTGTGTGGGAGAATGTTTATTTGGGTCAATGGTAATTTAATCTTATTATTTTTTGGAGGTTTTATCTTGTCATATGTCAAAAGGCTATAATCTCAATTCCAACATGTACATTTTATTATATTTGATATTCACTGAATTTCAAAAAATGCTTCATTGCTTAAAGTCAAAGGAACTTCATTTATTTAAAAATATTCAAGCATATATAAAAGAAAAATTCAAACAAGACATATTATTCTTTAGGCATGGTACTACATGATGAGTTGGTGAAGACCTCTTTTTGTCTAACCCAAGATGCCCCAATCCTCGGTTGTGGCATTAACTTTGTAGGAGTCCTCCTTCCTTTTGATAGTTTTCACCCGATCATCAAACTGTCTTATTGTTTTCCTTCATCTTTCGAGACTTGTCCTCCTCGTCAAATTCTGGAATACAATAGTCTTTTCTATTTGTTGTCGAAGCCTGTGCCTTCATGGTAAAAGAGTCTCCCGAGTACCCTTAAATTTTTTTTGGTGCGATTACTAACTTTAATGGTGAAGCGACGCCATTAATTCTTCCTATCCCTCTGCCCCAGCGATGTTTACAAAGATTAAACCTGTCAGCCTGGCCATAATCTAATCAACAAGGCTACTTTGGTTCTTTGTGAACGTTCTTTTGGTTCTGGCTCATTCTGTTTTCCAAATTGTTTTGGTAAAATTTCCTCATTCTCCTCTAGTCTAGCTTCAATTTGCTTCGATTTGAGTAGTGTATTATACAAATGAGGTGGGTCCAATACTTTTCCTTAGTTGATGAAAATGATACTTGTTAGTATTCATGAATGCATAGTGAAAAGCTAGTTGAATTAAGATGCAAAATACGTCATGGATGCCTGATGAATTTGGCGTGTTGATCCAAAAAGTGTCTTTTGTTGAGTTAATCGATTGGATGAAATAACCAAGAGAGGGGTGAATTGGCAATTAGAATTTTGGTGGAAGCTTTGACAGAAAATAAAAAATATTTGCACAACGATTTAAGCTGGTTCGACTTTCTCAACCAAAGTCTACGTCCACTACCTTAGCTATCCACACAAAGGATTTTCCACAAATTCACTAATTTGTCTTTCTTTTGAGGACAAAGAGTAACCTTACAACTCCCTCAAGAATTATACCCCAAATTCTTGAGACACTCTCTTCTCAAAGAGAAAAGTACAAACTTACAAAAAAACCTCACAAGGTAAGATGTTTGCACAATTATAGAACAAAGAAAGAACACTCAAGAATGAATACAATTGAGCACAAATGGTGTTCTTGAAAGCAAAATGAATATTGAAAGGATTTTGGCTTGAATTACTTAAACAATAAGTTTAAGGTCTCTCTTTGAATTCTTTCTCAAAACTTGTTTCTTGTTCTTCATCAATGGCTTCAAGACTTGTTTAAATACCCCTTGAATGAATTCTGAACTTTGGGAATGATCATGAAGTAAATAGAGCCATTGTTGTATGTTTTCCACTTTAAAAAGCTGTTGGAAGCGTATGGGTATCGGTACTCCTTAATAGGGGTATCGATACATGTATAAAATTAAAATGTTCTGACTGTTGCAAAACTGATGGTATCGGTATCGGTACCTCTCAAGGGGGTATGATACTACTATGTAAATAGGTATCGATACCGGTCATGGTATCGGTACCCATTTTTCATTATGTTATTTCTCGAAGTCAAAATCAAAATGAGGGGTATCAGTACCTTTTGGATAGGTATCAGTACTACTATATAAAGGGGTATCGATACCCTTTAGGGTATCAATACTCTTTTGCATTCGATGTTTGAGGGGTATCGATACTCGTTAAAGAGGTATTGGTACTTCCCTATTAAAAACTCAATTTTGACTCGATTATGGTTCAAAATACTTTTTTAAAATTATTTCAAAAATACTTTAAGCATAAATCTCAATTTTCCATCTAGTAAGGAGTTAAAATTGATATTTGAAAAAACTTGGAGTAATATTTGTGATATTCCAATAATTGAATCGAATATAATATTTAAATCGAATATAAAATCTTAAAATTCATTAACACTTTATTTGTTATATTGAAACATCAAAATGTTTTCAACAATCTCCCCCTTTTTGATATAACAAAACATTTTTGAGATTTTAAGATTTTCTTTTTGAAAAATCATTTTGAAAAATTTATTACTCCCCCTTACTATATTCTCCCCTTTTTGTTAAATAAAAAAACTATAAATTTTAAACAAGTTTGCCAAATTGATGGATATATATGGATATAGCTGCTAAGATCAAAGTCAAGAGAAATATTAGCCATTAGTCCACATAATCAATATTCATAAACAATATGCAATTGGGAATTGGTCATAATTGATGTAAATGATGCATAAACTAATGAAATAATCATTCAATTAAGTTCAAAAAGTCTAATTAAATATCCAAAACACAAACAATCCAAACAACCAAATATCCAAAACAAATATCCAAATATTCAAATACATAAATTCATCAAAATGTTTAAGACAATATTAGGTTCAAAGTTCAAACTAAGAAAACTAGCAAGGCAAGGTCAATCATCCGTAAGATGATCTGGATCGAATCTATGTGCTCTAAGGAAAGCGACATCATGAGTGAGTACGTCGAGTCTCTCGTCTACTACATTGAATCTATTTTCCATTGCTTCGCGGTGAGCTCGATTTTCCCTTTGATAGTCCAATTGTTGAGTTCCCATAGCAGCCAAGTGGGACCCTACGGATGCGAACCTCATGTCTAATGTCTCCATAAAAGACTAAAAGTATGGAGGCATTGTACTGTCTTGCCTAGCTGGCTCATCTTCGGGCTGGTTTACGGGATCTTCGACATCCCGTAAGAGGTCTTCAAGCTCTTGAGCAGTAGCTGGAGCCAGAGCAGCTCGTGAATCGCTAGCACCGGGGTTTTTTTTGTTGATCGAGCCCATTGGTCTTTATCTATAGTCCATCCCGATTTTCATAAAGATGCGAAGTTGATTTCGGTGGTTAGAGGGATGGATACGTCTAATTCTACCTTAAGACCAGCTTTCATAAACATATTACTAAGTAGACAGCCGTAAACTAATGTTTCAACACATTTAGAAGGAACATTGTTTACGGTTTCTACAAGTTCCCCAAAGATAATTTGAGGGAGATTTATTTTCTTATTTTGTTGGATATAATGTATCCACCATAAGTCAAGAGCTCTAAACGTGGAGTATTTTCCTCCGGATGGTCTGAACCACCAAGAGATTATAAGATGAAGAAAACGTTCATGGTAATCTAAAACACTCGCACTAGACTTGACTTTATAAGATGAGGCCACTAAATCTCGCTCATTATCTAACCCTCGATTATCTAGACCAAATGCGCTAGGTATATAGTCCGAGTCTATATAGATGTATTGCCCCAAGAAATAGGAGCGAATACTTTTGGTTGCGGTTTGGGACTCATTTTGTACGCACACCGCATTGGAGTAGAAAATACGAACTAGTTGGTGATAAACAATTGGTTCAACCTTAAAAATATTATCAAATTTCCATGATTTGAGGGTAGGGAGGTATTTGAATTTCATATCTTGGAGAGACGGGATACACTCTTCCATAATGTTATATGATTCGAAAAGGTTAATGTACCTAGAGTAGAGACCTCTACGGTTAGGTTCGTTAAAGCAAGAGTTTAGAATGGTCATCTCAGGTTCTTTAGGGATAGGATTTTGTGGTGGAATAGGAGGTGGATTTTGTGGTTGGGAGGAACGACTAGAAGATAACCTAGGTCGTTTAGACATGTTTGAAATCGGAATGGGATAGAATACCTGAGCAACATATGTATGCAACACAATCAATTCCAAAACTCAAAATGAGTCCTCAATATTCAAGTTTCTCGAACTTATTATCTAATGGGCAATATTGAAAACTATTTTAAAAACTAAGTTTGAAAAATCATAATACGTATAGTTTTCATGAAAATAATATAATTAGATAAAAAAACATTAATTTAAAAAGAAAATATTTTTTTATTTAGAAAAATAAAAAAAATCTGAAAAATAGTGTTTTTGATAAAATTTCTTGTAGATTCTAGTGTAAAACCATAATCTATTAAATGCCCGATCACTAATTTGAACTAGAACTAACTAAAACTAGTCATATGTTCAAAAATCAATAAAATAGTGTTTTAGAAAAATTTAGCTTGAAAAATCGGATTGAGTGGAATGTGGTGTTGTTTGCACGATTTTAATGATCTTGGTAGGATTTGGAGTTGAAGAATGAATGATTTTTGACTTAAAATTGAAGGATTTGAGCAATATGGGGGTTTGTGTAGGGAGAAGAGAGGAACGACGTGTGTTTTGTTTTAAGGGTTTTTGCAAAATTATTAAAATTTAGGGATTTTAAAGCCTAAACTCGACAGGGGTATCCATACCCCTCAAGGGGTATCGATACACATTCAAGGAGAGTATCGATACTGCATGACCAATATCGATACCCATTGAATCAATATCGATACTATGCTAGTAGAATCGATACCTAGCAAGAGTGGTATCGGTACTGGGTGGCCAGTATCGATACCTAGGTGCACAGAAATGTCAAAAATCTGCAACTTAAACATTTACCATGTAAAATTAATTAGCTCTAGTGGTATTTGAAACTCATATTACGAAAATTAACTATGTTTAATCAATCAAATCTACCTTTAAATTTTATTTGAACATAATATTAATTTTCACTAAAGATCATGAACTCCCCCTAACTATTAGCATAAAAGGCATTCAAAATGTTATTTTTACATGCATTTTTCCTTAATCATTAAAAGTGCTAAGATTATTTTAAACACAAAATCAAGGTAGGTTGGTTAAACCTAATTCTCTCCTAAATGTCCAAAATCTCTCTTTGTCTAAAGGTTTTGTAAAAATATCTGCTAATTGATGCAAAATATCTACAAATTCTAGAACTACATCTCCTTTTGTGACATGATCTCTAATGAAATGATGTCTAATTTCATTATGCTTAGTTCTAGAGTGTTGGATAGGATATTTAGTGAGACAAATAACACTAGTATTGTCACGTTTGATAGGAATGGTACCTACTTCAATTCCATAGTCTAAAAGTTGTTGTTTCATCCATAAAACTTGTACACAACAACTACCGACTGAAATGTATTCCCCTTCAGTGGTAGATAATGCAACACTATTTTACTTCTTTGAAAACCAACAAATTAGCATATTTCATAGGAATTGACAAGTATCGGAGGTGCTCTTCCTATCTATCTTGCATCCTTCATAATCCGCATCCGAGAAGGCATGCAAGCTAAAGCTAGAGTCTCTAGAATACCAAAGTCCTATACTAGGAGTGTCCTTAAGGTATCTAAAGATTCTCTTAACGGCTTGTAGATGTGATTCCTTAGGGTATGATTGAAATCTAGCACATAAGCAAACACTAAACATAATGTCTGGTTTGATAATGCAAAGAGTCAATCATAGACCTATAAAGTTTAACATCTACATATTTACCTCCTTCATCTTTGTCAAGCTTTATATATGAACTCATAGGAGTGGCTTGGGTTTCACATTCTCCAATCCAAACTTTTTAAGCATATCTTGAACGTACTTTGCTTGATTTATGAAGATGACATCTTTCCTTTGCTTGATCTGGAGCCCCAAGAAAAATGAAAGCTCCCCCATCATGCTCATCTCAAATTCACCTTGCATTAGCTTAGAAAATTCTTGGCTAAGAACATCATTAGTAGAACTAAATATTATATCATCAACATAAATTTGAACTACCAATAAATCTTTACCTTTTCGTTTTAAAAATAATGTAGTGTCAACCTTCCCTTTTGAGAAACCTTTTTTAATTAAAAAAAATTGACAATCTTTTATACCAAGCTCTAGGTGCTTGTTTTAAACCATATAGTGCTTTTGTCAATTTAAAAACATGATTTGGAAATTTTGATTTTCAAAACCAGGAGGTTGTTCTACATACACTTCTTTTTTTTTTATAAAACCATTTAAAAATGCACTTTTAACATCCATTTGATATAATTTAAATTCATTGAAACATGCAAATGCCAATAACATTCTAATTGCTTCCATCCTAGCTACGGGAGCATATGTTTCATCATAATTTATTCCCTCTTCTTGAGTATAGCATTGAGCAACAAGTCTAGCCTTGTTCCTCACTATGTTACCACTTTCATCAAGCTTATTCCTAAACACCCATTTAGTACCTACAATAGATTTATTACTAGGCCTTTCAACTAATGTTCATACTTTACTTCTCTCAAATTGATTTAACTCTTCTTGTATAGACATAATCCAATTTTCATCGGTTAATGCTTCTTTAACATTTTTAGGCTCTATGCATGAGATAAATGCAACATAATTACATATATTCCTAAGAGAAGATCGAGTAGTTACCCCTTTGGATGGATCACCTAAAATCTCACCATCCTTGACATAATTGTACTCTCTTGGGTATGTGACTTCCCTTTCTTCAATGGTTAGATTCTTGAAGGCATCTTGAGTTTCCTCATCTTTTACTTCTTCCTTTGATAATGGTTCTCCCATGTCATTTGCATTTATAATACCTACGTCATCATCAACACAAGAATCATTCATCGGAATGGGATTATCATTGAAAACAACATGGATAAACTCTTCTACCACTAAAGTTCTTTTATTAAATACTCGATAAACTTTAGAATTTAAGGAATAACCCATAAAAATTTCTTCATCACTTTTAGCATCAAATTTGCCAAGATTGTCTTTACCGTTGTTTAAAACAAAACATTTACATCCAAAAGGATGAAAATAGCAAATGTTAGGCTTTTTATTTTTAAAAATTTTATATGGAGTTTTCTTTAAAATAGGCCTAATCATTGCTCGGTTAATTACATAACAAGCGGTATTTGTGGCTTCCGCCCAAAAATATTTTGGCAAATTATTTTCACAAACCATGGTTCTAGGCATTTCCTCTAAAGTTCTGTTTTCCTCTCAACAACTCCATTTTGTTGAGGGATTCTAGGTGCTGAAAATTTATGACTAATTCCATTTGAATTACAAAATTCAATAAATCCAAGATTTTCAAATTCAGTAACATGATCACTCCAAACACTTGAAATGGAGTAACTTTTTTCATTTTTGATTACTTTTGAAAATATGATAAAATTTTCTAATGCTTCATCTTTAGTACTTAAAAATAAAACCCAAGTATACCTAGAATAGTCATCTACCAACACAAAGGCATATTGTTTTCCACCCAATCTAGTAGTTCTAATTGGTCCAAAAAGATCTATATGGATCAATTGTAATACTCTACTAGTTGATACATCATTAATGGATTTAAAGGAACCTTTCTTATGTTTTCCTTTTGCACATGCATCACAGATTTTATCTTTATCAAATTTTAACTTTGGCAACCCTCTTACTAAATCACCTTGAATTAGTCTTTGCAAAACACTAATGCTTGTATGTCCTAGTCTCTTATGCCATAACCAACTATCATGTTCATCCTTGGAAACTAGGCATAAATTAGTCATATTAATTAAATATAAATGCACCATGTATATGTTTCCTATTCTATGACCAATAAGCATAATCCTTTTTGATGTAATGTCAACAACTTTACATCCATTTGATTCAACAAAGACATTGTATCCTTTATCACACAATTAACTAATACTTAATAGATTATACTTTAACCCATTTACATATAAAACATTTTTTACTTATATGGAAGAGGTATTACCTATAGTACCTATACCTTCCATGTAACCTTTTGAGTTGTCACCAAAGGTTACCACTCCTCCATTTTTGTCATTAAGCTCAGTAAACCGACTCTTGTCTCCGATCATATGTCTTGAGCATCCACTATCAAGGTACCATGTATTTGAACTTGCATTTTGTGCCTTGAAGCAATGCTCATTTTCCTACAAACATAGGTTAATTTTTTATTTTTTGGTACCCAAATTCTTTTGGGTCCATATTCATTAGTCCCTAAAAACCTTGTACCCTTTGGTATCCATTTGTTTAGGATATCCTTATCCTTAGTAGTATTGAGTCCTTTAGGAACCCATATACTCCTAATGATTTTACCATTTGAGGTTCTTTGGGGACCTCTATGATTGTAAGATTTACAATTCTTTCTAATATAGTTAGATTTTGAACTTTCTCCTTTTTCAAAACGTTTTGATCCAATTTTATTGAAAGAAGCTTTAATATCATCAATTTTCTTTTGATGATCATCATAAACTTTAGAAAGTAAATTTTACAAATAAACATTTTTCTTCTTAAAATAATTGATTTTGACTTGCAAATCTTTAATCTTACTTTCTAGTTCAATGTTGGTCTTGGATATGAGATCTTTTTCATTTTTCAATTTTGAAATATTTTTCTTGTATTTTGAAAATAATTTCTCATAATACAAAGCCAAACCATTGTATTCCTCTAATAACTCATCAAAAGAATAATCTTCTAAATCAAATGAGTTAGAGATTACCTGAGAATCCTCCCCGAATGCCATTAATCACAAGTTAACTACTTCTTGTTCCTCTTCATCGGATGTTTCATCATCGCTCTAAGTAGCTAAGTGTGCTTTGTTCTTCTTCTTTGAAAGACCCTTCTTCTTTAATTGCGGGCAATCGTATTTAACATGCTCAGGATTTTTGTACTCATAGCAAATGATCTAGTCCTTCTCCTTTGACTCATTTTTGAAGCCTTCATTTTGTTGGAATTTTCTTCCTCTATTGGGCTTCATTAATTTTCTGAGTATTCTGGAAAGCAAAGCCATTTCTTCATCCTCGTTATCGTCATAATCACTCTCATCTTTAGTGGATTTGAGAGCAACACCAATGTTTTTCTTCTTCTTCATCTTCTTCTTTGTGTCGTCATTCTTCTCATGCTTTACCTCATCTTGAATCATCATTTCATGAGTGAGGAGAGAACCAATGAGCTCATCTAGAATTAAAGACTTTAGGTCTTTAGCTTCGATAATTGCAGTTTTCTTTGAATGCCAAGTACTTGGAAGAGAATAAATTATCTTCCTTCATTTGTGACTTGAAGTTTGTCCCATATCTCTTTGATGGTTGAAGAAGATGATATTCTCTCATATTCATCTGGTCCAAGTGCATAGAAAAGAATATGGATAGCCTTTGAGTTGAGCTAGAATAATCTTATCTCTTATTCACTCCACATATCTAAATCTTTGGATGGTTCGGAGTATCTTCTCATCATGATTTCCCATGCTCCCATATCAGTAGCTTGAATTAAGAACTTCATTTTATTCTTCCAATAGGCGTAGTTAGCTCCATTAAAGAATGAAGGCTTGTTGGTGAGCTGAGAATCAAGAACGAAGTTGAAGTTTGATATAGAGGCCATTGATGACTTGAATATCGATTGAACTCTTCTCGGATCTTCTCAAGAGGTGGTAAAACCTTCAAATGAGTGTAGCTCTAATACTAATTATTGAGTTAATCGATTGGATAAAATAACCAAGAGGGGGTGAATTGGTGGAAGCTTTGACAGAAAATAGAAAATATTTGCACAGTGATTTAGAGTGGTTCGACTTTATCAACCAAAGTCTACGTCCACTACCTTAGCTATCCACATAAAGTATTTTCCTCAAATTCACTAATTTTTCTTTCTTTTGAGGACAAAGAGTAACCTTACAACTCCCTTAAGAATTATACCCCAAATTCTCGAGACACTCTCTTCTCAAAGAGAAAATTACAAACTTTGCAAACTTACAGAAAAACCTCACAAGGTAAGATGTTTGCACAATTCTAGAACAAAGAAAAAACACTCAAGAATGAATATAATTGAGCACAAATGGTGTTCTTGAAAGCAAAATGAATATTGAAAGGATTTTGGCTTGAATTGCTCAAACAATAAGTTTAAGGCTTTCTCTCTTTGAATTCTTTCTTAAAACTTGCTTCTTGTTCTTCATCAATGGCTTCAAGACTTGTTTAAATACCCCTTTAATGAATTTTGAATGTTGGGATTGATCATGAAGTCAATAGAATCGTTGTTGTATGTTTTCCACTTCAAAAAGCTGATGGGAGCGTATGGGTATCGATACTCCTTAATAGGGGTATCGATATGTCCCGAAAGACCAGTTCATAGATTCCGAAGAACCTAGGTAATCAATCCATATGTCCCGAAGAACATAGGTAAACAGTCTATATATCCCGAAGAACATAGGTAAACCCTTGAACCTTGGCATGCCAACTATACCCCTAGCTCTCATATCACATAACATGGGCATTATCATTTATACCAGTTCACATTACTTATTCATATCCTTTCTCTTATAAACACATATCTTTTCTTTTCAGTCACGTATCACATGTACGTGTAATCATTGATCTTATAATCACATGTTCATTCTCTTCTATCACATACCACGTATGTGTAAACATATATCTCATTACCACTTATTTATTTCATTTTCTAAGTCCCTATCACATAACTTATTTCATATTCCTATATTCATATAGTTCAGTGCCATATAACATATAATACAAGCAAGATGTAATAATATATACATGTAATCACTTAGATCATTATCTTATAACACATATCCCATAATCATACAATTCATCACATCGATCATTAATCAAATATTATTTTAGGAGTTACTTCTGACCATAGTAACTCCATCACTGGCTCATCGCAAGCCACTATTTATTCAATACATAAGTACAAATTAAATTGCACTCACCCTAGCCTTGCTTTGATTCGATCCTAATTCTTTGATTGTTCCAAAACTTGTTTAGGCTCAATATCTACATAAACATGATTTTCAAGATAATTACCAGAAGCCTAAAACTTATAACTTGGTATTAATAACTTAGGCTAATTTAATGAACCAAAATTCCATTTTTCTTAAGGGGTGTATCGATGCACTATGGGTGCATCGGTACACAAATAACTTCGAAATTCCCATGCATTGATGTCTACTTGTGTGCATTGATACACACTGAATAATTTCTGGAAATTTACCCTCGATGCATCGGTACATGTTGAATGTGTACCGATGCACACTAGTCCATAATTCCCATTTATGTACGTAAATTAATTCCTTCTAATTTAATTGTGCCATATTTCAACCCCTTTCATATCCTTAACTCACATACACATACTTAAACTAATTTATATCCATTTATCTCATCTTAAACCTCAAAATCCTCTACCCTTTATGAACTTCAAGAATCATACCCAATTTTCAACATGTTCTAAATTCAATTCTTACACTTTATACTTCTTAATTTCACTTATGACAAGTCAAATTTGACTTCCACTTCTAATAATGAACTCTATTCCAAGATTTCATTCAAGAACTCAAAATCTTTAATCTCTCCTATACCTTTCATCTTGTTGTTTTAGAACAAATTAAGCTTTTTTTAAGCTTAATTATCATCTGATGATCATAACCCAACCTTTAATTCAACAAATAATCAAGAAATTAGAAAACTCACCTTTGCTTTGAGTGTTTCACGTTGGAGAAGAAGAAGAATGAGGAATGAAGAGTGAAGAGATTTCTGGAGAATTCTCTCAACTTTATCCCCACATATATCATTATTTTATTGATTTCTAAGTCCAATGACCATTTTGTCCTTTAATTCCTTTAATAATTACTAACAACTTTTAGGATTTATTTCCAAATAAATCATTGAACTTCTCAACTTTTCCACTTTAATCACCAAATTCTAAAATTTTATAATTTAGTCACTAACCCATAGTTTGGGATATTACAAGCTCACTATCTCCTCTCGGATGCCTAGCTCGCCACTCCCTCGTGCTTGCTAATGGAGGAATGTCACGAAAAAAGCGATTGACAGAAAAAGAAGAGATATTTTTCTTTGAGTCGCCTCTTCACTCTTTTCTCCAAATTCAAGTACCATAATTTGGTGGTTTCATCTCTTATTTATAGTGGGGAATAAATCTAGGATTTTGTGTCAAAATTACCATAGTATTCTAAAGTTCATTTCTTTCACGTGAGAGATGGTGCAGAGGTGGTAGAGGGCCCCTCCTATGTGTCTGAGAGAAGAAATCGCGTGTAGACAATGACAGTTGGCTCTTAATAAAAATATATTCTTTTATCTTTTCTGCTAAAAAATTTCATCTGATTTGTCGTGGTATTTTCATTCTGTTTAGCATTTCCAATCAGTGTTCCCAAATCCTTGACATCATTAAACAAAGCACATTCCCCATAATGCAACACCGATTTCAAAATAAAATGCCACAGTAAAATATATTTCCACCACATACAACTATATGCTCCTAAATGCATCTATATGATCCTATATGAACTCTTAGACTGTCAATAACTTAAGTGAAAAGGCCCAAAATATGGCCTTTTTACAGATTTATCAGCCACCACCGACGGTGACCGAAAAACCCCTAAATTACCCTGTTCGAAAGCCTAAATCATCCCGAATCTGAATTCGGTCTCCAAACCACCAAAGGGAAACAAAAGCGACCTAGTTCTAGCCGAAGAGGTCACAGATTTACCTCGGTTTTTAGCGACGATCAAACTCCTCTTCGTGATTCTTTCTTCTCCAGTGGCATTTCCCTTCTCAACAACCGAAAATTAGTGCTCTCCCCCTCTTCTTTTTTTATTTTTGTGGTTTTTACCTCCTCAAATTTTAATGATATTGTCTTCTTCGCATGAATTTATAGAGACTCGAAGGGGATTTGTTTCCCCTCAATCCAGTGGTGATTTTATCTCGAAATCTATAGGATTTTGATTTACTCCTTTTGTTTTCGTTTTGTTTCCATGCATGGAATTTGCTTTACTTCGATTAAGGGATTATTTCCATTTGATTTGGTTGTTGCCTGATTTGGTTTGATTTTTGCCCATTTTATTGAGATTCATCAACTGATTTGGCTAGATTTGGTGTTGTCTCTTATCTTTTTTTTTTTGAAGTGTTTTGAAATCGCTTGAAAATTACCTGTAGATATTTTCGACAGCGCGTGGTCTTCACACACCGTTGATCAACCAATATTGTCCCTTCAGTTCCCCTGATGCATTTTGGACTGTTAGATCAAAGATTAGATCCAACGGTCGTTAAGCTTGTGACGCTTGTGTTATAATACGTATGGTTTTAAAAACCCTAATATGCCTCGATCTTAACCGTTGATTGCTCCTTGATCTTATGGTTCTTGAAAGGGCAACGCATATAAAACCCTAATACTTTGGATTCCTTTGCTGGGTCAGGATGATGTACTCTGAACGAGACTGTTTTGTTGGGTTTCAAACTGGGCTTGCTTGCTGGTCAGGCTGGCTTGCTCGATCTGGGAATTGCACTTGGACTGGATTGCTTCTGGACTTTAACCGAATTATGAACATGAAAATAAAAATAAAAATAAAAATAATAACAATAATAATAATATGTAATAATAATAAACCATAATAATAATATATATTATATAATTTTTTTTAAAAAACTAAACATATATTTTATAATATACTATATATAAATATTTTCAAAACTCTATGTATTTTGAAAAAATATATATAATATATTATAATTTTTCAAAACCAAAATTTTTTAAAAAATTATATATATTATACACATTTTTAAAAACTATATTTTCAAAAAATATTTATAATATCTATATTTATTTTCAAATATATATATATATATATATATATATATATATATATATATATATATATATATATATATATATATACTTGGAACAAGCCCTGACGAAAATGGATGTCTACACATCTTCTTCTTGCTCGTGACGCTGATTTGACAAATGACACACCGCCACTAGTCTTAACCCTCGGGAAATTAATCGTTTCTAAGAAGACATTCTCTTCAGGTTACTCTATCGACATATTGTTTGTGATGTGGAACTGGTAGTGGTAGGCATAGCTTTCGAATTCCATATTTATCCCCGATCCATTCTCCATCAAACCCACAATGTTTCTAAGAAAACATCATATCCCGATGGTATCCTCTACTTAGGACATCAAACCCACAGATACCACACCTCCACTCGTTCTCTCAAACTTATTGTGTTTTGTATGCACAAAACCAAGCATTGGATCCATTTTAAAAGCGATTTTGTATCTTCTTATTATTGCACAAAACAAGCTTTGGTACCATCTTCAACGTAATTTTTAACTCGCCTACAATATCTCTTATGTCTTTATTTTAGCCTCAACTGAAAGATAAATTCCTATACTACGTGAAGAATCTTATAAATTACAAAAAATTTCAAGATTAAATACCCAACTAGGCCCCCCGAACATGCCTATAAACACTTGTGGTTTACTGGAAAAAATAAATACCTCGCTTTTAGAAAAACACGAGTTATTTTGAATACTTCTCGCAATATATTTCTTGTGACGGGAACCTCGCGTTATGGGAAACGTGAGGTACTTAATAATCATATTAAATTGAAAAATCTGAAAATTGTACAGTACCTCGCACCCTATAAAATGTGAGACACGTTCTCGCGCTGGATAGGACGGGAGGTAATCCTATGTATGTAGTTTGGGGGTATTTTTCTAACAAATCTGCTAAGGGTTATTGTTAAAAAAATTAATTAATGTGGGATTTTTAATATAATAACGCTGTTTAATTTTTAGGCTGTCTTAAAAGGATTGTTGAAGCTAGTGAAATTAGGTTTTATGGATGTGGTTCTCTCTCTTGGCTAATCCCTTTTAACTTTTTCCTGCTTGTCCAATTCTTTTTCTTTCTTTCTTTCTTTCTTTCTTTCTTTCTTTCTTTTGATTCGTATATATTACTTTGATTCGTGTGTGTGTATATATATATATATGATTAAATTATTCATGCAAAACTAATATCCACGTCAAGCCATGTGTAATTTGGATTTCCCATAAGGTATCCAATGCTGTATTTCTATCGGTTAGTTGAAAAAGGTAATTGTCACTTTACATGCGCCTGTGAGTCAGTCTAAAACCTTAATCATTTTTAATGAAGTTCGAAGTATAAAAAATTGAGTCAAAAGGAAATGGAGCACAAACTTTTAGACTACCAAATTCTATACATAAAAACAAATTTAGGAGCTAATGGGTGAGCATGTGTTATGTCAATTATTTGTGATTAATAATTTAGGTAGAATATATATGTTTTACATAGTGTTATAGTTGGTTGTATGAAATTAGAAATAAATGTGTTGAAAAGACTAGCTAGTCGCAAGCCTTCTTGGTTCATATAAATTAATTATTAGAAGAGAATTATGCACCATTCAATATTGTTCTTGACACACTTCACTAAATTTAAAATTCATAATTATTTTTATACTAAAAATTTGTGTATTATACTAAGACGTACCTAAAATTTTATGTCAAGAATATAAATTTTAAAAAAGTTATATTAAACTTTAATTATTATATAGGCTTAATACCAAAATAAGTATCTAAGCTATACTCAATTCTCAAATAGGCGCCTAAACTATTTTCTGACCCAACTAGGTTTCTAACGTTACAAACGTTACCATTTTAGATGCTCAGGCCATCAACGACGTTAATTTCTCCCGTTAAGTGACACATGTCACAATATAAAGATTTTGAAATAACCCAAAAACTTTGAAAACCTTTATTTCAACCCCTAAACATTGAGTTAATCGATTGACGGAATTGGCCAAGAGAGGGGTGAATTGGCAATTAAAAATTTGGTGGAAGCTTTTGCAGAAAATTGAAAGTAATTGCACAACGATTTAGAGTGGTTCGACTTTCTCAATCAAAGTCTACGTCCACTACCTTAGCTATCCACACTAAGGATTTTCCAACAAATTCACTAATTTGTTCTTTTTTTTGAGGTCAAAGAGATAACCTTACAACACCCTCAAGAATATACCCCAATTCTTGAGAACACTCTTTCCCAAAGAGAAGATTACAAATTTGCAAACTTACAAGGAAAACCTCACAAGGTAAGATGTTTGCACAATTATAGAACAAGAAAAGAACACTCACAAATAATTACAAATGAGCACAAATGGTGTTCTTTTAAAGCAAAATGAATATTGAAAGGAAAATTGGCTTGATTTGCACAAACTTGTTGTTTGATGTTTTCTCTCTTGTTTCTCTATGATTTCTTATTGATCAAAGGCTTCAGAACTTGTTTAAATACACATTGAATCACTTCTGAACGTTGGGGATGATTAGTGAAGATCATATAGCCGTTTTAGTGTGAAAACAATTAATAAAACATCTTGGAGCGTGGGGGGAATCGGTACCTCCTATGGGGAATCGGTTCCCTAAGTGTAAAATTCAAATATTTCGACCATTATACAAGGGGGGAATCGGTACCCCCTGGGGGGAATCGGTTCCCTTCGAGCATACTGGAATTCTCGGAGCCAAACCATTCAGGGGGGAATCGGTTCCCTCTGAGCAATATGAAATTATTGTCTTTGAAATGGTTCGAAATACTTTGTAAAATTATTTTGAAATTGTTTTAAGATTAAAACTTAATTTTACACTTGAGTAAGGATTAAAAATGATTTTTGAAAGATTTGGAGTAATGTTTTGATATTTGAATAGTTATATCGAATATACTTAGAATATCATTTGGAAAATCTTAAAATTCATTTAACTTAATTTGTTATATCGAAATATCAAAATGTTTTCAACAATCTCCCCCTTTTTGATATAACAAAACATTTTAGTAATTTTAAGATTTTGAAATCAAGTTTTGAAATTACTCCCCCTTACTTTAACACTTCTCCCATTTATCATTTTAAAAACACACTCAAAACACACACTTCTCCCCCTTTTTGTTAAATCAAAAAGATTCAAAGAAACGTGAAAAACATTTAGCCAATTGATTAGGTATATATATGCATAAGCTGCTAAGATCACAATCAAGAGAAACGTTAGCCATTAGTTTCAAAATCAATATTCATAAACAATGTGATATGGCAAAATTGGTCATATTGCTATAATGATGTAAATGATGCAATAAATTTAACTAAACCATCAAAAGAAAATATTTAAATTCAAACAAACAAATCCAAAGTCACAAAATTAAACAATCCAAAAAGTTGAAGCAATAATCGTTTAGTTCAAAGTTTTAAATTTAAGCACAGAATCACATATCCGGATCAGGAGGAGGAAAACGAGCTCACATAACGACCATTTCGTGAGCGAGGTCATTAATACGCGCGTTGGTTGCTTCATTGTTTGCACGCATCTCCCGAAGAATTTCTAATTGTTGAGCTCCCATTGTGGATAAGTGGGATTCTATAGAAGTAAAGTGCGAATCCATGGTAGCATATCGGAAATCGAATGTCTCCATAAAGGATTGAAAATATGGAGGCATTTGATGCATTTGTTGTGCTTGCTCCTCGGGCTGCTCAGGCTCATCTTCGGCTTCATCGATGTTTCACATTAATTGCTCAAGCTCGAGATCTTCATCAGCTTCGGGTGGATCTTGTGAAGAACTAGCTCCCGGAGTATTTGCAAAAGATCGAACCCATTCACCAGTTTCTTTATCCTTAATCCATCCCGCTCTCGTTAAGGAAAGAAGGTTAATTTGTTTCTTAAAGGGAAAAACGACATCTAGACAGACTCTAAGCCCAGCTTTGGAAAACAGATTACTCAAAATGCAACCGTAAACAAGAGATGAACAGAGTTTCTTGTTAGGAACAAGATTTACGGTTTCAACAATTTCAGTAAAAATAATATGAGGTAGGTTAATTTTAATATTATTTTCGAAACAATGTAACCACCAAAGATCTAAGGCTCTAAGAGTAGAATAACGACCTCCGGATGGTCGAAACCACAAGAAATCATTAGATGAAGAAAACGTTCATGAAGGTCTAAGACACTTGCACTATCCCTTCTTTTATAATGAGATCCTAAAACCTGTTTTTCATTTAAAATACCATCATTATCTAATCCGAATGTATTGGCTATGTAAGCCGAGTTAATATATAAGAATTGTCCTAGGAGGTAGGAACGAATTCCTATGGTTTCAGTTTCAGTTTGGTTTTTAACACAAACGGCATTAGAATAGAAAATACTAACAAGTTGATGGTAAACGATGGGTTCAAGGTCAAAGAGTTTATCAAATTTCCACTCTTGTAAAAGAGGAAGATATTTAAAATTGATAGCTAACATAGCTTGACGAGAAGGAATACCTTCTTCCCGGATTTTGTAAGAGCCGAAATATTGATAATACCAAAAACGATGATTTCTAGGACCAGGATGATTGAAACACGAATTTTGGATAGTCAAGTTAGGATCAATGGGATTAGGATTAGAAATTGGAATAGGAGGAGGATTTGGAGGTGGATTTGGTTGACAGTGTAAGCGACTAGATGATGACCTAGCACGTTTAGGATTTGACATGGTTTAGAAAATCGGAATAGAATTGATAACTTGCAATTTAGAAAACACATGTATGCAATTCAATCAATCCCAAAACTCAATTGAGTCCTCAATATTTCAAGGTTCTCTAAATCAATCCTAATGAGCAAAGTTTTTGAAATTTTTTGAAAAATACGGTTTTGAGAAACAATATAGTTTTCATAACAACAACATAATTCAATCAAAACACAATAATTTGAAAATCAACATTTTTTTTATTTCGAAAATTTAAAAATTTTGGAAAAATTCTTGTGTTTTTGATGAAATTAGTTGTGATCTCTAGTTTCTAATCACTAAACAATCAATGCCCGATCTAAAGTTTATCCTATAACTAATTAAAACTAGTTCTATGTTCATAAATTGATGAAATAGAAGTTTTGGAAAAATACCTTAAAGGATTTCGGATTTGAGTGAGATTAGATGAATTTTGCACGTTTTTGATGATTCCAACAGGTTTAGAAGATGACATTTGAAGTGAATTCTGATTAAGAGCGTTGATTTGAGGCAAGAATGGAGATAGGGAGAGAGTTTAGAGGAAACGGCGACAAAGAAGAGAAGGGTTTTGAACAAAAGTAAGGGTTCTGCCCATGTATAACCAGAACCCCAGGGGGGTATCGATTCCCCTGTGGGGGGAATCGGTTCCCCTTCAAAGGGGGAATCGATTCCCTCATGGGGGGATCGATTCCATCTGCACCAAAATGCTAAAATCCGATTTTAAACACCCAAAATGCTAAATTAATTTTCTCTAGTAGTATTGGCAACTCATATATTGAAAATTAATCATGTTCAAACAATTAAATTAATCTTTAAACGGTATTTGAACATAAAATTAATTTTTCATTAAGAATCATAAACTCCCCCTAACTAATAGCAATGAATGCAATCAAAAATTACTATTATAAGCATTTTTCATTTATTCTTAAAAGTGCCAAAATTATTTTAAACACTAAGTGAAGATAGGTTGGTCAAACCTAATTCTCTTCTAAGTGTCCAAAATCTTTCCTTGTCTAAGGGTTTTGTAAAGATATTCGCTAATTGGTGCAAAGTATCAACAAATTCTAGAACTACATCTTCCTTAGTGACATGGTCTCTAATGAAGTGATGTCTTATTTCAATGTGCTTAGTTCTAGAGTGTTGGATGGGATTTTTAGTGAGACAAATAGCACTAGTATTGTCACACTTGATAGGAATGGTACCTACTTCAATTCCATAATCAAAAAGTTGTTGTTTTATCCATAAAACTTGTGCACATCAACTACCAGCTGAAATGTATTCGGCTTCAGTGGTAGATAAAGAAACACAATTTTGTTTCTTTGAAAACCAAGAAATTAGCATATTTCCAAGGAATTGGCAAGTACCGGATGTACTTTTCCTATCTAATTTGCATCCTCCATAATCCGCATCAGAAAAAGCATGCAAGCTAAAGCTAGAGTCTCTAGGATACCAAAGTCCTAAACTAGGAGTGTCCTTAAGGTATCTAAAGATTCTCTTAACAGCTAGTAAATGTGATTCCTTAGGACATGATTGAAATCTAGCATATAAGCAAACACTAAACATAATGTACGGTCTACTTGCAGTTAGATAAAGCAAAGAGCCAATCATTGACCTATATAATTTGACATCTACACATTTACCTCTTTCATCTAAGTCAAGCTTTGTTGAAGAGCTCATTGGAGTGTCATGAGGTTTCCCATTTTCCAGTTCAAACTTCTTGAGCATATCTTTGACGTACTTAGCTTGATTGATGAAGATACCATCTTTTCTTTGCTTGATTTGGAGTCCCAAGAAAAATGAGAGCTCCCCCATCATGCTCATTTCGAATTCACTTTGCATTAGCTTAGAAAATTCTTGACAAAGAACATCATTAGTAGAACCAAATATTATATCATCAACATAAATTTGAACTACTAATAAATCTTTACCTTTATGCTTTAGAAACAATGTAGTGTCAACCTTCCCTTTTGAAAAACCTTTTTCAATTAAAAAATTTGACAATCTTTCATACCAAGCTCTAGGAGCTTGTTTTAAGCCATAAAGAGCTTTTGTTAATTTAAGAACATGGTCTGGAAATTTTGAATCTTCAAAACTTGGAGGTTGTTCCACATACACTTCTTCTTTTATAAAACCATTTAAAAATGCACTTTTAACATCCATTTGATATAATTTAAATTAATGAAAACATGCAAATTCTAGTAACATTCTAATTGCTTCCATCCTAGCTACGAGAGCGTATGTTTCATCATAGTCTATGCCCTCTTCTTGAGTATACCCTTGAGCAACAAGTCTAGCATTGTTTCTCACTATATTACCACTCTCATCAAGCTTATTCCTAAATACCCATCTAGTATCTACAGTAGATTTATTACTAGGCCTTTCAACTAATGTCCATACTTTACTTCTCTCAAATTGATTTAATTCTTCTTGCATAGCCATAATCCAATGTTCATCATTTAATGCTTCTTTAATATTTTGAGGCTCTATGCATGAAATAAATACAACATAATTACAAATATTTCTAAGAGAAGATCGAGTCGTTACCCCTTTGGATGGATCACCTATAATCTCACCATCCTTGACATAGTTGTACTCTCTTGGATAAGACACTTCCCTTTCTTCAATGGTTGGATTCTCGAGGGGATCATGAGTTTCCTCATCTTTCATTTCTTCTTTTAATGATGATTCTCCAACGTCATGTATATTTATAATACCTACATCATCATTAACACAAGAATCCTTCCTCGGAAGGGGATTATTATCGAAAACAACATGTATAGACTCTTCTACAACTAAAGTTATTTTATTAAATACTCGATAAGCTTTAGAATTTAAGGAATAACCCAGAAAAATTCCTTCATCACTTTTTGCATCAAATTTGCCAAGGTTTTCTTTACCGTTGTTCAAAACAAAACATTTACATCCAAAAGGATGAAAATAGCTAATGTTAGGCTTTTTATTTTTGAAAATTTCATATGGAGTTTTCTTTAAAATTGGCCTAATCATTACTCTATTTACAACATAACAAGCGGTATTTTTGGCTTCCGCCCAAAAAATATTTTGGCAAATTATTTTCACAAAGCATGGTTCTAGCCATTTCTTATAAAGTTCGATTTTTCCTCTCAACAACTCCATTTTGTTGAGGGGTTCTAGGTGCTAAAAAATTGTGACTAATACCATTAGAATTACAAAACTCAGTAAATCCAAGATTTTCAAATTCAGTGCCATGATCACTCCTAACACTAGTTATAGAGTAACCTTTATCGTTTTGGATTTCTTTTGAAAACGTGATGAATTTTTCTAATGCTTCATCTTTAGTACTTAAGAATAGAACCCAAGTATATCTAGAATAGTCATCTACCAAGACAAATGCATATTATTTTCCACCCAAGCTAGTAGTCCTAGTTGGCCCAAAAAGATCTATATGGATCAATTGTAATACTCTACTAGTTGACACATCATTAATGGATTTAAAAGAAACTCGCTTTTGTTTTCCTTTAGCACAAGCATCACAGATTTTATCATTATCAAATTTTAGTTTAGGCAGCCCTCGAACCAATTCTCCTTGAACTAACCGTTGTAAAACACTCATACTAGCATGTCTAGTCTCATATGCCATAACAAATTATCATGCTCATCCCTAGCAACTAGGCACAAAATAGTCATATCAATAAAATCTAAATGCATCATGTATATATCCCTATTTTATGACCAACAAGCATAATCGAAAATAGATGCAATGTCAATCAATTTTGCAATCATTTAAAATAAAACATTGTATCTTTTATCAAATTTATTTTTCAAAAGATTATGCTTTTAACCCATTCACATATAAAACATTATGAAATGTTGATTATAGAGATTAAGAGCACATGCATAAAGTTTTTGAAAATGTTATGCATTAAAACTTTATAATATTTAAACAAAAATCTATGCATAAACATGAAGAAAAATTTCAGGTCAAAATTTTGCAAAACCAAAGTTCTTGAAAAATCGATATCAATTGTTAAAGAGATATCAATTACATTTTAAAAACAATTTTGACCAAAATAAATATGATGAACTAGAGTTTATAAAACATTACCAAAAATTATTATGTTCATCATACAATATTTTTCAACATACATGAGACAAAACATAATCATTTTGAATTATTTAACATTTAAAACCTCATGCATGCATAAACTAAATGAGCAACCAAATAAAAACAATTAAGTTTAGAGGTTACCCATTCCTTTTTCATGTGTGGCTAGAGCATCTTGAATATCATCATCTTTATCACTATTGCTCTCACACACCTACAAGAGACATTTAAGTAGATTTTGGTATCCAAATTGCTTTGGATCCTTGAACATTAGTTTCAATGCCTCTTGTTCCTTTTGGAACCCATACTTGTCTAATTTTAAATCGTTTTCCTTTCTTTAAAGGACAAGTATGTTCCTTATGACCATGATAATGACAATGTGAACATATTGTCATTATTGAACTAGATGAATTATTTAGAATGTTCTCTTTTTCTCTTGTTAAACATTCAAGCTTATCTTTCAAATTGAAATTTTCTTTTTCGATACTTTCAAATTTCATTTTTGAGAGTTCTAAATCCTTTCTCAACATTTCATTTTGATTTTCCAAGTCTGTTTTAGCTTTCAAAAGAAGATCATTTTTAGCAATAAATTTAGAAATCAATTTATTGTATTTGGAGTTCATGGTCTCAAACTCCGAAAATAATTTATCATAAGCATCTTGTAACTCATTAAAAGATTTTGAATTTGATATATTTGAGTTAGAAGATACCTTTGGCTCTGTGAGAGCTAATAGAGACATCACTTTTATTGTTTCTTCTTCTTCCTTGTCTCTATAGATCTCCTCAAGCTTATCCCACATTTCCTTGGCACTTGAACAAGAAGAAACTCCTTTATATACATTAGGATCAATTGCACAACACAACATGTGCATAGCCTTTGAGTTTTGTTGAGCTTCATTCCGTTCTTGAACACTCCACTTCTTTGCCTTCTTAGTAGGAGAGGAATATCCTTTCTTGATTATCATCCAAGCTTCCATATCAAATGCTTTGATGAATATCATCATACACCTCTTCCAATGACGATAATTTGTTCCATTGAAATGTGGAGGCACGTCAATAGGTCTGGATTCTTCCATGGATAATGAACCGGAAGTAGACGCCATCTTTATCGATTTAACTCTTCCCGGATCGACTCAAGAGGCGATTAAACCTTCAAATGAGTGAGGCTCTGATACCAATTGTTGAGTTAATCGATTGACGGAATTGGCCAAGAGGGGGGTGAATTGGTAATTAAAAATTTGGTAGAAGCTTTTGCAGAAAATTAAAAGTAATTGCACAGCGATTTAGAGTGGTTCGACTTTCTCAATCAAAGTCTACGTCCACTACCTTAGCTATCAACACTAAGGATTTTCCAACAAATTCACTAATTTGTTCTTTCTTTAGAGATTAAAGAGATAACCTTACAACACCCTCAAGAATATACCCCAATTCTTGAGAACACTCTTTCCCAAAGAGAAGATTACAAATTTGCAAACTTACAAGGAAAACCTCACAAGGTAAGATGTTTGCACAATTCTAGATCAAGAAAAGAACACTCACAAATAATTACAAATGAGCACAAATGGTGTTCTTTGAAAGCAAAATGAATATTGAAAGGAAAATTGGCTTGATTTGCACAAACTTGGTGTTTGATGCTTTCTCTCTTGTTTCTCTATGATTTCTTATTGATCAAAGGCTTCAGAACTTGTTTAAATACACATTGAATCACTTCTGAACGTTGGGGATGATTAGTGAAGATCATATAGCCGTTTTAGTGTGAAAACAATTAATAAAACATCTTGGAGCGTGGGGGGAATCGGTACCTCCTATGGGGAATCGGTTCCCTAAGTGTAAAATTCAAATATTTCGACCATTATACAAGGGGGGAATCGGTACCCCCTGGGGGGGAATCGGTTCCCTCCGAGCATACTGGAATTCTCGGAGCCAAACCATTCAGGGGGGAATCGGTACCCCCTTGGTGGGCAATCGGTTCCCTCTGAGCATTCTGGAATTTTTGGCTTTGAAATGGTTCGAAATACTTTGTAAAATTATTTTGAAATTGTTTTAAGATTAAAACTTAATTTTACACTTGAGTAAGGATTTAAAATGATTTTTGAAAGATTTGGAGTAATGTTTTGATATTCGAATAGTTATATTGAATATACTTAGAAAATCATTTGGAAAATCTTAAAATTCATTTAACTTAATTTGTTATATCGAAATATCAAAATGTTTTCAACACTAAACCAACACTGGCCGTCTCCCTTTTCCATCGACAAAGCTCCACCCGACCTCATGTCCCCTTGGTGACCAAACTCCCCCATGAAATCATGACCGATCGACATTTTATACCCCGCGAACTAAGGGTGAGCATTGATAGAGTCGAGTCGAGTAAAAAAAATTGAGTTATTCGAGTTGATGAGTCGTATTTTACGTCTCGAACTTAACTTAAAAAAATTTCGAGCTTAGTCGAGTTTAAGAAATTCGAGTCGAGTTATTTGATTTTCTATACTATTTTTGTTATAATTATTTATGGTATTATAGCAATTATTTGTTCTAATTTTTTGACTTTATCTAACCATATATATTATATTTTTTTTTCATATTATAATGTTATTTAATATATCAAATATAATCTAAAATTATGAAATATATTCATAATATTATATTTTAAAGAAAGTAATTTGAGTGTAAAATATTGATGAGAATATAAAAGGGTCAAGGAATAGACAATAAGAAAGAATTTGCAAACAATTGAAGTTAAGGGACTAAAAGTGGAAAAAATAAAAATTGAAGTTACATAGGTATTCTATCGTAGTATATGAGCATGTGGTTTAAATTTTAAAAAAACTTAAATAAATGACAAATTGAAGGAATGAGGAGATTATGAAAAATAAAAGGACTACTGTTGCTTAAAATCATGGCATCACATGTCTCCTCTGTCATGTTGGCAGATTCATGATTTCTTGGCATGGGGTGGAGTGGAAAGATGCCCCTGTATCCAAGATCCATGATTCAATCGGACTATTGTTGCTTAAAATCATGGCATCACATGTCTCCTCTGTCATGTTGGCAGATTCCTGTGCGCCGGTATCTTTGTTCGGTGCTCGATAATCTCTTTTAAAGTGACCCTTCTTGCCACAATTATAACAGGTATAATCTTCCTTTCCCGTTATTGATTTGGATCTGCCACGATTTGAATTTCTTTTTGAAGTTCTTCCTCTAGACTTTGTGTGCAAAACTGAGGAGGTTGATGCTTCACCCGATTCTCTTCGTCGAATTTCTTCGCTCAATACCAGATCTCGAACATCGTCGAATTTCAATTTATTGTTTCATGACGAGCTGTTGACTGTTGTAATAGTAGCATTCCAACTGTATGGTAGAGATGATAAGAGAATTAAAGCTCGAACTTCATCATCGAACTCAATTTCCACATAACTCAACTGGGTTATGATAGTGTTGAGTTCATTTAGGTGTTGAGCCACTGATGCCCCTTCCGCCATCCGGAAATTGAATAATCGCCTCATCAAATGAACTTTGTTTGAGGCTGATGGCTTCTCATACATACTTGAGAGAGCCGCCATAAGACCCGCCATGGTCATTTTCTTTTCTATATTGAAAGCAACATTGCAGGATAACGTCAGTCGGATAACTCTGAGGGCTTGTTTGTTGAGAAGAGCCCAATCTTCATTCTTCATGCCCTCTGGTTGCTTTCTTGAGAGAAGTTAATATAGATTTTTCTGGTACAGAAAATCTGCAATCTATATCTTCTAAAAGCCAAAGTCCACATCATCGAACTTTTCAATTTTCACCTTCCCTTCATTTGCAGCCATCAGCCCCACTCGAATCTGTATTCGTTTGGATCGTTTCTGATAATTCTTGCGAACCACCGTGTATTAGAACACCTCCATCGACAAATTTGTATCACCGAAAAAATTGATTTTTACTATTAATGAAATTCACTATTCACATTAATAGTAATGAATAGTAACCTCACAAAAAATTGACAAAATTCACAACCAAAAGCTCTGATTACCAGTTGTTGGGAAATAAATGAGTACGAGTAATTTCCCTATAACCAGATTAGTGAGAATGCGAAATAAAAGCGAAAAAATAATACCTGAAATTGATAATGGAGTTCAGCCAATTATACCTACGTCTCCGGACTGCTGCAAATCTTTTACTAAGAGAGAAAATTTACAGGTGTTTACAAAACACTCACTACTCACAAGAAAGCTCTCTAGTATTGGAGAAAGAAATGATTTGGGATGATTTTGAAGCTAAATGGGTTAGGGTATTTATAGTTGAAGCTTAGGGACTAATATTGTAAATACCCTAAAAATTATAATAACTAAAGTTGTAATTACCCCAAAAAATCAACACATTTATTGCACCGAATTCAGTGCCCCTAACAGCCACAATAATTGACTTTTTCCAACAACACATTGACAAAATATAACTAGCTTATATAGAATAAACACATACATAACCCTAATATCTAACATTCTTAAAGACGAAGTTGCATCGAGGATAAAAATCCAATGCCAAACATGGTGCTTTGATTCTTTCTCCTCTTTTCTCAAGTATAAAGTAAGTTTAAATGTATCCATATCTTTTATTCTTGCTCTATCATTAATGATGAATTAAATGGTGAAGATAAATCAAACAACAATTTTTTGGGCAAACTATTTGTATGATCATTTAACTGTTGTCTATTTTTATTTAGATAATTGATTTTAAAATTTTACCAATTAAACTACATGACGTTAACATTAACCGAGGAAGTAATATGACAATTAAAATAATTAATATAATTACATATTTGATCTTCAATATTTATGCATCCTATCAATTGGTAGGTATAATCACCATTTTTATCCAACGCTTATTATTATTATAATTATATAACCAAAATCCAATTTATAAAAATAAAAATCAAATCCTAGTTACAAATTGAAAACCTATATTGTTTCATCTTTCCCAACTACAAATAAATTAGTGCCCATCAACCAAGCCTAATGGTGGAGGTACACACGTAAGTGAAGACTCGTCAGCAAATTAGAGGTTCCCTTGCATTGATACAGTTGTCGTACGCTTGTCACCCGTTGGATCTGGCCAGATCCAATAACCTAGATTTAAAAGGACTTAGGGTTTTCTAAACCCTAATATATCATCATCAGGTGCTTCCTTCACTCTTAACAGTTGGATCAAATTTGAACCATCAGTCTAGATCATCCCTTGCTCACTTGTGACTCATTGGTTCCCCATGCTTCCTATCGTTACTACTACTACACTTCTCGTCGATCGTCAAGAATACTCGTGATGTCTCGAGGATAAAAAAAGAAGTTACCATGTCATTTGCATTCGTCACTGTCTCCATTAGTAGGCAATGTCCCCGATAGTTGTCCCCCCTTTGATCAGGCCTAAAAGCTAAAAAATGGAAAAGACGAAGACCTTTTTTTGCTATTTATAACATACAAAACAAATCATCAAAAAAATAAAAATAATTCAAAGTCATAAGAGAAAAGGAAACAAGAAAAAGAAAAAGAAAAAAGAGAAAGAAACAAGTAAAACCACAGAAAAAAGATAAAGACCCATTGTAGATTTAGGTTTAGGGTGGATATTGGATTAAAAAATGAGATATTTTGGGACTTTGAGGGCTTTAAAAAGTTATTTTTAGGGGTTTTGAGAGTGAAGAATTGATTCAGTGAGCTTTTTTCAAAAGGGATTGTTTCAAAAGTGCTTTGTAAAAAAGTGAAAGATGCACAAAATGAAAATTTTAATCATTTTAGGCTTAAGTTTGTGTTTATATATATGGCAGCAAATGACGTCGTTCTAAGGTGTAGGGATATGTAAATGAATAGTTTACCACCAAGAATGACATATTCGTGTTATTCAGTTTTTTCTTACGGAATTTGTATTAATGGATATAAAGCGATAAAGTGGACAAACGCCACGATGCATGTTTCTCTCGAGAACATGACTTGGCAATTCTTCCAGGAAGAATTCAAAAACAAATACATTGGAGATCAATTCATCCTATATATGAAACATGAATTGCTCAATTTAAAGTAGGGAAATCGGAATATGACTGCGAATTTAACAAGTTGAGTTGATTCGTGGCAGAGTTGATTCCTAATGAGAAGGATCAATGTAACTGGTTTATTGACAGTCTGCAATAGAGACTGAAAGAATTATTGTTGGCTTTAAATTTAACTACTTTCTAAAAAGTAGTGAACAGAGCCAAGGAAATAGAAAGGGTGCAGACTGAAAGAATTACAGAATAAAGAATCCATTCATCAAAGAGACCGAGAACACCTGCAGTTTTATCACAATCAAAGAGAGACAAAGGTTCAGGTTCCTGTTATCATAATAAATCCGAATCTATTACATCCACCCGAAAAAGAGCAAGTATTGAGAAATTTAAGTAATCTCAAACAGTTGCTACTAGAATGAACAGATCATTTGAGAGTCAGTTTTAACCTTGTCAATTGTTTAGCAAAAATTAGCCTGGAGTGTATCGAGTTTTTATGGGGGGCTTATTTCTGATACAAATAAACTGATCATTTTATTAGAGATTGGCGCATGATTTATAGAGAAAGACAAGTACAGACTGAGAGATCTGCTGCCATGTCTTAGAGAGACGGAGGAAAGGCTAAATCAAAGGGGCCATCAGAATATGCTTTTCAACATGATTTTCGCATACCAACAAAAGTGTATAATATCAGGACTAATGAGGATCAAGATAACCTAAAAAACATTATAGGTACATTTTATCTTTTTGATAAACATGTATTTGTGTTGATTGATCTTTATTCTGCTCACTCATATATAACCAAACTCTAATGATTTAAAAACGATTAATCCTTTAGGACAAAGTACGAGGGTATAGATTGGTTATCCCCTATCATGCCATTATGGATTATCACTTAAAGCGATTAATTATGAATGACTCGAAAGGTTCTGAGATCATAGTGGTCGGTGAAAGGGTCAATCTATTGTCAAATGTGATTTCAGCAGTAACTGCCAAGAAGTTATTGTTGGAATGTTGTCAAGCTTTTTTAGCTAATTTAGTGGATACTTAATATTTAGAAGTTAAGTTGGAAAATATCTTAATAGTTCATGAATATCCAGATGTATTTCTAGATGAATTACCTAGATTACCTCCATATCGAGAGGTAAAATTTAAGGTAGAGGTGTTACCAGGCACTAGAACTATATTCATGGTCCCATATAAAATGACTCGAACTGAGCTTCAAGAACTAAAGGAACAATTACAAGAATTGTTAGATCAGGGTTATATAATACCAAGTGTGCCACCTTAAAGAGCTTCAGTATTACTTATGAAAATGAAAGATACGTTTATGCAATTATGTATAGACTATCTTCAATTGAATAAGGTGACAGTGAAGAATAAGTATCCTCTTCCAAGGATCGATGATCTCTTTGATCAGGTAAAAGGTACACCAGTATTTTCCAAGATCGAACTCCAATCTGGATATCATCATTTAAAGATTAAAAAGGAAGATATTTCTTAGACAACTTTCAGGACTCTATATGGACATTATGAGTTTGTGGTGATGCCATTCGGGTTAACCAATTCTCATGCGACATTTATGGATTTGATGAATCGAGTATTTCAATCGTAATTAGATCAATTTGTGGTAGTATTCATCGATGATAAGTTGGTATATTCTAAGGCTAAGGAAGAGCATGATGCACATCTTCGTATAATTATTCAAACTCTATAAGAGAAAAGTTTTATATTAAGGTGTCAAAGTGTGAATTTTGGTTGTCTGGAGTTGTTTTTCTTAGCCTTTAGTTTCATCAGAGGAGATAAGAGTAGATCTCAAGAAAGTACAAGCCATTGTCGAATGAAAACTCTAAAGAATGTTTATAAGGTCCGAAATTTCTTGAGACTTGTCAATTATTATCGATAGTTCATAAAGAACTTCTCAATGATCTCCTCTCTACTTACCATGATATTGAGAAAGAATGTGTCATTTTTTTGGTTTGCTAAGTGTTGAGTTAATCGATCGATGAATCGACCAAGAGGGGGTGAATTGGCAATAAAAATTTTGGTGGAAGCTTTTGTAGAAAACAAAAAATAATTGCACAGCGATTTAGAGTGGTTCGACTTTCTCAACCAAAGTCTACATTCACTACCTTAGCTATCCACACTAAGGATTTTCCACAAATTCACTAATTTGTCTTTCTTTTGAGGACAAAGAGTAACCTTACAACTCCCTCAAGAATTATACCCCAAATTCTTAAGAACACTCTCTCCCAAAGAGAACAATACAAATTTTACAAACATACAGAAAAATCTCACAATGTAAGATGTTTGCACAATTCTAGAACAAAGAAAGAACACTCAAGAATGAATACAATTGAGTACAAGTAGTGTTTTTGAAAGCAAAAATGAATATTGAATGAAAATTGGTTTAAATTGCTCAAACTTGATGTTTAAGTCTTTCTCTTTGTTTTTCTCACAATTGTTGTTGATCAATGGCTCCTCATCTTGTTTAAATACACCTTGAATCGCCTCTGAACGTTGGGGATCATTGGTGAAGTCAATAGAGCTGTTATTGTGTAATTATCATTTAAAATTCTAGTTGGGAGCGTAGGTGCATCGGTACACACTTAAGGTGCATCGGTACACTATGTGTAAAATTCAAATATTTCAACCGTTATAAGACTTAGTGCATCGGTACACTTGGGGTGCATAGGTATACTAATTACATTCAATGTTTCAAAATAGCCAGGAGTCAATCGATGCATGGTTTGTGCATCAGTACATAAAATGAATTTGATGTTTCAATAAAATCAATAGTGCATCGATGCATAGTTGTGCATCGGTACACAAAATGCATTCGAAATAGGGTGTGCATCGATACATCACATAGGGGATCGATACATTCCTACATAAAATTGATTTTTGGCTCGATTATGGTTCGAAATACTTTGTTAAAATTGTTTCAAAAATATTCTAAGTTTAAAACAAAATTTTACACTTTAGTAAGGATTAAAATTGACCTTTGAAAAAACTTGAAGTAATATTTTGATATTCGAATGACTTGATCAAATATACTTTAAAAATGATTATAAAATCTTAAAATTCAATAACACTTAATTTGTTATATCGAAACATCAAAATATTTTCAACAATCTCCCCCTTTTTAATATAAAAAAACATTTAAGTAATTTTAAGATTTTCTTTGAAAATCATTTTTGAAATCAATTTTGAAAAATTACTCCCCTTACTTTATTCTCCCTCTTTTTGTTAAATCAAAAAGACTCTATAAAATGTTTTTAAACAAGGTTTTGAAAATTTTAGCCAATTGATATTTAGATAAAGCTTAAGCTGCTAAGATCACAATCAAGAGAAATATTAGCCATTAGTCCATAATCAATATTCATAAACAATATGCAATGGTAAATAGGTCATATTTAAACTAATATGCAAAAACTAATAAACATTAAGAACAAATTAAAAATTCAACCAAACCAAATATATAAATATAATCATTTAAGTTCAAATCATCCAAACATACAAAATATTTCAATCCAAGCAAAACATCCAAAATGTTTTAACAATAAATTCTAAGTTCAATCCAAGAAAACTAAGTAAGATAAGGTCTAATCATGCATAGGAAGATTAGGAGAAGATAGATTTGCCCATATATTAGTCACATCTCGTGTAAGTGCATCGAGTCTATCATCCACAACATTGAATCGATTATTCATTGCTTTGCAGTTAGCTCGAATCTCTCGTTGATTCTCCAATTGTTGAGTCCCCATAGAAATCAAGTGGGACTCTAATAATGCAAACCTCATATCCAATGTCTCCATGAGTGAGCTAAAGTATGGAGGCATTGGATTCTCTTGTCGTGCTGACTCATCCTCGAGTACGTGATCGTCGATATCTTGAAATAGCTCTTGATGTTCTGGATCATCGCCCGCTGCCGGTGCCGGAGGAGCTCTTGAAGAGCTAGCTCCCGATGTTTTCTTAATGGATCGAACCTATTGGTTATTTTCCTTATTCCATCATGATTTCTTTAAAGATGTGATATTTATTTGGTTCTGGAGAGTGATGAGAATATCAAGTGTGACCCTAAGCCAAAGATTGATAAACAAATTACTAAGGAGACAACCGTAAACTAAACTTTCAACATTTTTGGATGGGGCAGCGTTTACTGTATCTACTAATTCACTGAAAATGATATGTGGCAAATTTATTTTCTTGTTATGTTGGATATAATGTATCCACCATAAATCTAAGAGCCTAAGAGAGGAGTACCTACCTCCGTATGGTCTAAACCACCAAGAGATCATCAAGTGAAGAAATCACTCGTGATGAGTTCTTAAGGTACTAGCATTATCCTTAACTTTATAGGGTGTAGCCACGATCTCTTTCTTGTTATCTAAACCTTCATTGTCTAGTCCAAATGTGTTTACGATAGTGTCGGAGTCAATAAAAATGAATTGACCTAGAAGATAGGATCGAATTCCTATGGTTTCAGTTCGACGCTCATTTTGGACACACACCGCATTAGAATAGAAAATGCGGACTAATTGGTGATAGACAATCAGTTTAAGGTGAAAAAGTTTATCAAATTTCCTGGATGTAAGGGTAGGAAGATATTGAAAATTTATATCAACCATAGCTTGAATCGAGGGGATACACTCTTCTCGGATTTTATATGACTCAAAACAATTATGATACCTTTGGTAGTGATCTTGTCTATGACCAGGTACATTAAAACATGAGTTTAGAATGGTCATATCCGGGTCGTTTGGATTTGGATTTTGAGGTGGAGGTAGAATAGGAGGTCGATTTTAACTCGAACGACTAGATGATATCCTAGGGCGTTTTAGATTAGACATGGTAAAAATCGGAATGGATAAGGTAACCTGCAAATTTGAAACACATGTATGCAATATAATCAATCCCAAAACTCAATACGAGTCCGTAATAATCAAGGTTCTTTAAAATAATCATAATGGGCAAGTTTTGAAATTTATTTTTGAAAACAATGTTTGAATAACAATATGTAATTTTCAAAACAACATAATTAAATAAAAAAACGTAAAATTTTAAAATCAAAACAATATATTTTTTTATTTCAAAAATTTTGAATTTTGTTTTAAAAAACTTGTGTCTTTGATGAAATTAGTTGTAGAATCTAGTTTATAAACATAATATAATCAATGCCCGATATAAAGTTCAACCTAGAACTAATTAAAACTAGTCCTAAGTTCAAAATTGATAAAATAGTAGTTTTTAGAAAAATACCTTGAAGATTTTCAGATTTGGGAGGAATGTGATGATTTTTGCACGAATTTTATGATTCCACCAAGTTTATAAGTTGAAGAACAGTTGGATTCCGACTTAAAATCGTTGATTAAAGCAAGAATGGAGATTTTGGGTGAGAGAGTGACGAACGACGGCAATGAGAGTGTTTATGGATTTTGAGAAAATGTTAGAATTTTAGGGATTTAATACCTAAAACCCAACGTGTGCATCGATGCACAGCAGAGTGAATCGATGCACAGCAGAGTGAATCGATGCACATTCAAAGAATGTACCGGTGCACCTTCATAGTGTATCAATGCATATTCAAGGGATACATCGGTAAACTTTCATAGTGTATCGATGCATAGTGCATAAAAATGTTAAAATCCATTTTAAACACTTAAAATACTAAATTAATTAGCTCTAATGGTATTGAAAACTCAAAGATAAAACAATTAACAATGTTCAACCAAATAAAATCTATCCTTAAATTTTATTTAAATATATAATTTAATTTTCACTAAGAATCATAAACTCCTACTAACTATTAGCAAAGAATGCAATCAAAAATATTAGTTTTATAAGCATTTTTCAAAACTAATTAAAAGTGCTAAGTATCATTTTAAACACTAAGTGAAGATAGGTCAGTTAAACATAATTCTCTCCTAAGTGTCCAAAATCTTTCTTTATCTAAAGGTTTTGTAAAAATATTCGTTAATTGATGCAAAGTATCAACATATTCTAGAACTATATCTCTTTTTCTGACATGACTGCTAATGAAATGATGTCTAATTACAATGTGCTTAGTTCTAGAGTGTTGGATGGGATTTTTAGTGAGACAAATAGCACTAGTATTGTCACACTTGATAGGTATGGTACTAACTTCAATTCCATAATCTAAAAGTTGTTATTTCATCCATAAAACTTGTGCACAACAACTACCGGCTGAAATGTATTCTGCTTCAGTGGTCGATAATGCAACACAATTTTGTTTCTTTGAAAACCATGAAATCAATATATTTCCTAGGAATTGACAAGTACCGGAGGTGATTTTCCTATCTATTTTGCATCCTCCATAATTCGCATCAGAGAAGGCATGCAAGCTAAAGCTAGAGTCTCGAGGATACCAAAGTCCTAAACTAGGAGTGTCCTTAAGGTATCTATAGATTCTCTTAACGGCTATTATATATGATTATTTAGGGCATGATTGAAATCTAGCATATAATCAAACACTAAACATTATGTCCGGTCTACTAGCGGTTAGATATAGAAAAGAACCAATCATTGACCTATATAATTTAACATCCACACATTTACCTCCTTCATCTTTGTCAAGCTTTGTTGATGAACTCATTGGAGTGGCATGAGGTTTTCTATTTTCCAGTCCAAACTTCTTGAGCATATCCTTGATGTACTTTGCTTGATTGATGAATATGCCATCTTTTCTTTGCTTGATTTGGAGTCCCAAGAAAAATGAGAGCTCCCTCATCATGTTCATCTCAAATTCACTCTGTATTAGCTTAGAAAATTCTTGGCGAAGAGCATCATTAGTAAAACCAAATATTATATCATCAACATAAATTTGAACTACTAATAAATCTTTACCTTTATGCTTTAAAAACAATGTAGTGCCAACCTTCTCTTTTGAAAAACATTTTTCAATTAAACAATTTGACAATCTTTCATACCAAGCTCTAGGAGCTTGTTTTAAACCATATAATGCTTTTGTCAATTTAAAAACATGATCTGGAAATTTTGAATCTTCAAAACCAGAAGGTTGTTCCACGTACACTTCTTCTTTTATAAAACCATTTAAAATGCAGTTTTAACATCCATTTGATATAATTTAAATTCATTAAAACATGCAAATGATAATAACATTCTAATTGCTTACATCCTAGCTACGGGGGCGTATGTTTCATCATAGTCTATGTCCTCTTCTTGAGTATAGCCTTGAGCAACAAGTCTAGCCTTGTTCCTCACTATATTACCACTTTCATCAAGCTTATTCCTAAATACTCATCTAGTACTTACAGTAGATTTATTACTAGGTCTTTCAACTAATGTCCATACTTTACTTATCTCAAATTAATTTAACTCTTCTTGCATAGCCATAATCCAGTGTTCATCATTTAATGCTTCTTTAATATTCTTAAGTTGTATGTATGAGATAAATGCTACATAATTACATATATTTCTAAGAGAATATCAAGTTGTTACCCCTTTAGATGGATCACCTATTATCTCACCATCCTTGACATAGTTGTATTCTCTTGGGTAAGAGACTTCCCTTTCTTCAATGGTTGGATTCTCGAGAACATCGTGAGTTTCTTTATCTTTCATTTTTTCCTTTGATGATGGTTCTCCAACGTCATGTCTAACGTCATTTTCTTTTATAATACCTACGTCATCATCAACACAAGAATCTTTCCTTTGAAGGGGATTATCATCGAAAACAACATGTATAGACTCTTCTGCAACTAAAGTTCTTTTATTAAATACCCAATAAGTTTTAGAATTTAAGGAATAACCCAGAAAATTCCTTCATCATTTTTAGCATCAAATTTACCAAGATATTCTTTACCGTTGTTTAAAACAAAACATTTACATCCAAAAGGATGAAAATAACTAATTTTAGGCTTTTATTTTTGAAAAGTTCATATGGAGTTTTCTTTAAAATAGGCCTAATCATTACTCGATTAATAACATAACAAGCGGTATTTGTAGCTTCCGTCCAAAACTACTTTGGCAAATTGTTTTCACAAAGCATGGTTCTAACCATTTCTTCTAAAGTTTGATTTTTCCTCTCAACAACTCCATTTTGTTGAGGGGTTCTATGTGCTAAAAATTATGGTTAATATCATTGGAGTTACAAAACTCAGTAAATCCAAGATTTTCAAATTCAGTACCATGATCACTTCTAACACTAGTTATGGAGTAACCTTTTTCATTTTGGATTACTTTTGAAAACGTGATGAATTTTTCTAATGATTCATCTTTAGTACTTAAAAATAGAACTCAAGTGTATCTAGAATAGTCATCTACCAATACAAAACAATATTGTTTTCCACCCAAGGTAATTAATTGGCCCAAAAAGATCTCTATGAATCAATTGTAATGCTCTACTAGTTGATACATCATTAATGGACTTAAAGGAAGCTCTTTGATGTTTTCCTTTAGCATAAGCATCACAGATTTTATCTTTATAAAATATTAGCTCTGGCAACCCTCTTACTAAATCTCCTTGAATTAGTCTTTGTAAAACACTCATGCTTGTATATCCTAGTCTCCTATGCCATAACCAACTATCATGCTCATCCTTAGCAACGAGGCATAAATTAGTCATATTAATAGAATCTAGATGCACCATGTAAATGTTTCTTATTCTATGACTAACAAGCATAATCTGATTAGATGCAATGTCAATGACTTTACAACCATTTGTTTCAAATAAGACATTGTATCCTTTATCACAAAATTGACTAATACTTAATAGATTATGCTTTAACCCATTCACATATAAAACATCTTTAATTTGTATGGAAGAGGTATTACCAATAGTATCTATACCATCAATGTGACCTTTTAAATTATCACCAAAAGTCACATCTCCTCCATTTTTGTCGTTAAGCTCTATGAATTGGTACACAAAATGCATTTGAAATAGGGTGTGCATCGATACATCAAATAGTGCATCGGTACATCCCTACATAAAATTGAATTTTGGCTCGATTATGATTCGAAATAATTTGTCAAAATTGTTTCAAAAAAATTTTAAGTTTAAAACAAAATTTTACACTTTAGTAAGGATTGAAATTGACCTTTGAAAAAACTTGAAGTAATATTTTGATATTCGAATGACTTAATCGAATATACTTTAAAAATGATTATAAAATCTTAAAATTCAATAACACTTAATTTTTTATATCAAAACATCAAAATGTTTTCAACAATAAGTACCAAGAAAGTTTCATGACACTAAAGAAGATATTAATTGAAGCAAGTGCTAGTGCAATGAGGATCCAGAAAATATTATATGATCTATAGTCATGCGTTTCATAATGGTTTGGGATGCGTACTAATGTAAGAAGGAAAAGTTGTGCTTATGCTTTGAGACAATTTAAGAAACATCAGAGGAAATATCCTACTCATGTTTTGGAATTGGCAGTAATCATGTTTGCCTTGAAAATATGGCATCATTATTGTTAAACTATGTTTTGATATAACAAATTATAGAAAAATGTTTTAGGACTTGAATTGAATTTATTTAAAGTTTTAAAAAATAATTCAAAGTCCATTTTACTTGGAATTGAGTACAAAATACTTTTCTGAATAAGAAGTACATATATTATTCTTACAGTATCGATACTTCATGAATAGGCCTGTAAACCAACCGAACGCACACGAACGGAGGTATGTTTATGTTCGTTCATTTAATAAATAAGCGAACATAAACGAACACGAACATAAACGAACAAATTTTTTTTTGTTCATGTTCGTTCATTAAGGAATATAGCTTGTTCATGTTCGTTCATTTAATAAATAAACGAACATAAACGAACACGAACATAAACGAACACAAACATAAATGAACACGAACATAAACGAACATAAACGTTGGAGACCCTACCTTCCATTGTTCTTTCATGAAAAATAGTCGACAATGCAAATCAACCAAATCTACAGTGATAATAGCGTAAGAGCTGATTAACAGTGATGAAATGTTTGAAGATTTCAAATATTTCGATTAATCTTCTTGAAATACAAATAACTTCAATAATATTCGTAACATATTCAACTTGTATTCATGATCAGTCGTTAATTCATCATCCATCCTGATCAAAATCAAACAAATAAAATTATATTAAATTAAAGGAGTTATAACAAAAGATGAAAAATATACTAAATTAGCGAGGTTATACCAATTCATTCATCCTCATTTTCAAGGAAGCTCAACGTGCATGATATCTTCGTTTTGCTACAACAAATCAAAAAACCAAAAATATATTAGTCATTGTAAAACCAAATTCAATAAAACTTAAGACATAAAAATACCTTCGTTTTTATTTTTCTCCAACCCATAGTATTGACGATACCAATCAGCTCCACAAACAAGCATATCTGCCATCTTAGTTCCTAAAGAGGATCGATGCGGATCAATAACCCTCCCACCAGCACTGAAAGCAGATTCAGAAGCAACAATAGTGACCGGAATTGCCAATATGTTAGTAGCCATTTTTGACAAATTGTTAAATTTAAGATTGTTCTCCTTCCACCATCCCAATGCATCAAAATATACACCAGGCTCACCAATTAAAACTCCTTCCTCCAAATAAGTGTTCAATTCTGACTTGACAAATGTAAAAGTATCGACACTTCTAATATGTTGGTCATATTTAGCTGTGCCAGTTTTAATACATTTTTGCTTCTTTCATTACCACATTAAACAGTCCATACTCTACAAAATTAAAAGGTAATTCATGAACCATGATCATGTGGGAAATAACCTCTCTCATCTTTGCATTGTCATACTTCCAATTTCGAACCATAGATAAAGAATCTGATTTGCCAGGCTGCACTTTTAAACTTAATTGACCTCTGTTAACCACTTTCAACTTTGGACAATCACCAATATGCCTATGCAACGGTGTGGTGGTTCCATATTTCATTTTCTTAAACTTTTCTCCACAATGGCTACATTCACACAAGTCAGTTCCATCATGCAACTTTACCATCCGGAAATGTTCCCAAACTCCCGAAGTCTTCTTTCTCTTCCTTTTAGTGAATGGAGTTGGTTCTTCATTATTGGTTGCATCAACGTGTTCTACACTAGCTGTAGCTGCTGCATCTACTTCTTCGTTATCAGTTGTAATAAAAACATCTGGATTTTGTGTACTTTCCATGGTTGGAGTGTTGGTACTTGATTCAAATTCAGTTGATTCAAGTGGCGAATCAGACATCTGTGGTACAACAATGAGTAAATGTTAGCATTAGCAAATAAAAGGATTTTTTTCTATTATCAAGTTAAAACAGTAGCATATCAACTAAAACAGCACAGCTAAATTGATGTAAAGCAAACACAACGGCAATGGAATGAAACCAACTTGCAGTAGCAACCAGAATAACTAAACCTACTAAAATATAGCATCATAACAGTACATAACACCAAAACATCATCAATCTCCAACCCATCTCAACATCAATCCACTCCCCATATCATACTAACACCAATACAAACCAAGCATGTATATGGAGTTATAACAAAGTGGACATCAATTTCGATATACCGCAAACACAACACCAAATGGATACATCGGCTCAGCAACAAAAACCATATTCATCGAACATAAACAACCTCCCCACATGGGCATAAACGAAGGGAGATAATGGAGTTTACCCTATAATTAAATTAATAAAGTTGAGGACGAAAAAGATAATTTTAGTATAATCAGAATTGGAGATAATGGATCCAAATGTATTGATAATCGTCCAAAATTACCAACTCTCCAAATATAATAATAAAAAGGGAGTAAAGTAACTGAGTATTTGACAAAAGTCGATAGGGAATTGCAATGCAGCAGTTGAGTTGGCTTATGGACTGCACCCAAACAACCAGCCATTTGGAAACCATTCACAAAACAAATCAAACACACACGCATAAAAAAACTAGGAAAAAAAATTCTTCCATCCCTAGTATTTCTATCTTAATTCCTCTACACATATGTTAATACTTTCTACGAATCCAAGCAAAATGAAAGCAAAAAAAAAAATTAATGGATATATGATATATCTATTTTCATATCAACCAGATTAAACATGTTGAGGATCATCATACAGCGTTCGACATCCAAAACCGGCTTTCAGGCAAGGAGAAGAGGGATAATAAATCATGAATAATCAAATAATAAAATAGTTTTTCCTTCTCTTTCCCCCCTGAAATGGCGATGAGTTTTACAGAATTGAAATATACGTAAAAGGCGAGAGTTCATACCATTTGAGGAACGGGGAGAAGCAATCCAAAGAGCAGAGCAGAGAGAGAGATGATCGGAGAGAAACAATACATAGATGAAAACGAGGGGAAAGGCTTTGATTTTTTAATGGAATATTACAATGCTTTTTAGAGAGAGATGATCGGAGAGAAGCAATACGAGGGAAATTTCAGGTTTTCCAACCTTGATTTGGCTATCAAGAACGGCTGAATGACGGGCTGGAGAAGAGTCGAGAAAATATTGTTTTTAGATTTAGGGTTTTTTGTATTACTGCTTAATTAGGTTGTAAAATTGGGTTAATTATGAAGTTGGTTATCAAAATATCATATTAATTAATATTTTTAAGATACATACAAATTGGTCACCAAAATTGATTTAAGAATATTATGTTAAACATAAATGAACGCACATAAACGAACATAATTGAACGCATATAAACGAACATAACCGAACATTCACGAACGTAAATGAACGAACGAGACCTATGTTCATGTCCGTTCATTTAATTAAACGAACACAAAATCTTGTTCATGTTTGTTCATTTAATAAATAAACGCACATAAACGAACTTCCCATCGCACGGTTCATGAACGGTTCGCTGAACGTTCAGTTCATTTACAAGCCTATTCATGAACAGTACTGACACTGTTCATATGGTACCGATACCTTAGGTAAGGGAAGTCTCGATACTCACTAGGTATAATCGATACTACCAGCATTGCTCAAATTCCAAAATTCAAAAATGGTACCGATACCGGATTGGGTACCGATGCTACTTTACATAGTAGTATCGATGTCATAGGCTTAGTATCAATACCGTCAAGCCTAATGGCTAGTAACGACTAGTTTTATTTAAAAATAAAAAAGGTAGTACCGATACTCCCTATAGGAGTATCGATACCTTCTGTACTAGGCAGATTTATTTTGTAGAGAAATACATCCCCAACGGCTCTAAATCACTCCTAACGGCTAGAAACGACCACAACTTCATTCCAATATATAAATACAAGCTCAAGACACTTGAAGTAGGATTAAAACACCTATCCAAGTGATCACTTGTAAATGTATATGCTAAGGAAAGCAATTATGTGCAAGTATACACAATCGAATCAAGTAATATAGGGTAAGTGAGTTATCGTCTCCTCAAGGATTGGTCGATTATTTTTAAGCTTCACCACAACCAGAACTAGTTGTCACAAGCTAATTCCTATAATCTTGTCAAATTAGAAAACTATTAGTAATAAAGCAAAACAAGGAAATATTGTAAAATATGGTTGTAGAAAAGTTTGGTTGAGACATAATAAATATGTAAAACTATCGAATTAAAATAAAGAAAAGACAAACGTTAATTCAAATATATTCAAAACAACCTCACATATTCAGACTTATCACAGGGAACTCATGCTAATCTTTTGTTATGCCAAGCAATTATTCTAAGTCTGTAATGAATTGTTATGACATGCTTAAACTGCCCGACAAGATTACTAAGTATTCTTAGACGGTTGTTATAGCAATATTACTTAGCGTTAACCACAACCCTTGGTTTGTTAGATTGTTGTTGTAGCAATACCTCTCAGCGGAAACTATAATCGTTGTCTATCCTACTCTAGCGTCTATCCCTTTTAGTAGATTGAAACCCGTTCCTTATCTCTAAGGTACACAAGTTAGAACATCACCATCCTAGATCCATTACATTATTCACGTAGATCTATCTTAATTCTCTCGAATCTAAGAATCAATATCTATACAAATTGAAATCTCTCAATGCTCTTAAAATGCCATGATGTGTTTCACCTAGACCCAAGGCAATCTCTCGAAGCTCTTACAGTGTCAAGGAAAAATATTCAAACAATGAACAAAACAGTCCTGAGCAACTTCATAATTCATCATTCATAATGCAGAAAATAATTGTTTAGGTAAACAAAGATTAACACCAAGTAAGACAGTTCATGGTGTTATCAAAACGTCAACCAAGTATCATTGTTTTAATACAACCCTAATTACTTAAAGAAATTAAAAACAAATGAAGAACGACTCCCAAAATTGGGGCTCTGTCGTGATAATTCTGATCAACACCGCGCCTGCCCTGACGATCAACCTCTCTCAAGGTCTGACCGCCGCTCTGCTACAACCTGGCTATAGAGGACACCAAGGACAGCCAGTCGGTAAATGGTGGGGAAGCACTGCAGTTGCTTGCTCACACTTCAAGTAAAGCTCTTCTAACTTCCTTTCCTCTTTTGTTGGTGGCTATGGCTGGGTATTTATAAAGGGAAATCTCCTAGGGTTTTGCATAAGTGAAGATTCCCTATATACCCGTTATTGTCTTGTCCATGCTAAAAAGGAAAAGCGGTTGGATGTTGTCAGAATCTTGAGGGCTTGCTTTCACATGAGGGAAATCGTACAGCTGGCATGTGACATAGGCGATTTCGTCATATCCGTTTCAGACTTTCAAGATAAACCTTGCCTTGGCGAGATAAATCTGCTCCTCACTTTCTTTAACTTCTCTATTCCATTGGCCCTTACAAATTATGTTATTGCGACTGAAATGTTCTTCCTAAGTAAATTTCTTACACATACACAATCCATATAGACCCTTTCTCCTCAGCAACATCAGTCAAACCAAATAAATTTTGTCGGAGCAAAAACTTATCCACCACAAATAATTATAACCTAAATGTAACTAAATGCAACTAATATGTTGTGCATACTTTGTTTAGACGAGCAATAACTTAAGTAAAAAGACTAGAAATATAGTCTTTTTATGGAGTTATCACACCCTAAAACTTAAGCTATTGCTTGTCCTCAAGCAATGGACAGTAGCTAGAAAAAAATTAAAATTGTCATGGCAAAGCAGTATTAGGCAAATCATGTGTGTGCGTGATCGTAATCAGTCTATGCATTAAAGTATAGAAAACTTCAAGTAAGTACTTTTGGTTTGTCAAGGCATCAAATTATTTGTCAGGCTTAGTTTCCCCTACAAGTTATTTATCAACTTTTTGGGAGTCAACTCATCACACCTACCATCCCACACTCTAGGTGAACTAGAGCATACCTTCTACCCCCAAGCTAGTCGGGTAGAGTCATCCTGTGACTACTTTCATTCACTCATATGCCTCGACAACTCTTAGTTTTTATGCAGTTTCCTTATTATTCCATTTTATAAAGGAGTGCCCCTTTTATTTTTCAAGTTTTAAATACTATGGAGTTCGACCTTAACCTTAAAATATTTTTATGTCTCGGCAAGCAGAGAGTTCTTTCCTAAAAAATTTTTACTGATTACTTTAAGTAGAGACAACCTACAATCTTGTTTATACATTTTCAAAGAATCAACCCTAGGGTTGGTTATCTTTTTTCGACAGTCTTAAAAATAATTCTGGTCTAGGCAATCAAAATTCATCATTGGGCATCCCTAATCCATTCCAAACAATAGGCTTAACATGCTTATATCATGACAACCAAAATTTTTAGTCAGCTATCATCAATTGGTTTTTAACAAAGTGTGTTACAATACGTCTCACAAACTTGAGGGATGCATTGTCCTCAATGTATGAAAAACTAAACTACATGTATCTATATGCAAATTCTAAGAGGAAAAAAATTAAAATGCGATCTTACTGTGGTGGTGTGGCTTGACTGGACGCACACGGTTTGCGTCGTTTTGGAGGAGTGGGACTTTCTGATCCCGAATCTACTGTTGCGATCTTCGAAGGGGATGGTTGAAGGACACGGCCCACCGTTCGCTTGATGCGTCGCTTGGTGCTCTGGGCTCGTGTTGGTGTTTGTTGGTCTTCAGCTGGAGTGGGTTGTGCAGGAACTAGAGCTTGGCTTTAAGCGGTTTCATGAACTGGCGTTACTTCTCAGATAGGGATTGTACAGGTACTTGCTCGGGTTGAGTCAGGGATGGAATGAAGTCTTCATCAACAAAGAAGTTGGGTGGAATCTCCTGAGTGCTTTCAGACATAGAGAAGGAGGAAGAGTTGAGGAATTCATCTGTGTCGCCTTGACCTTCCTCTGGTATGGGCGAGACGTAAGTGGCTAGTGGGGTAACGTCTGTGGGTTCCTCTGAAGGGACATTCTATGTCGAGGCATGGAAGGTACAATCACCAACAGTGTGTCTCAAGATGACCTCTGGGAAAGGCGACAAATTTTCATTTATGATCGGGAGCAACTCCTTGAAAAAGGGATTGACTTGTGCATCCCGTGCCTTGATGTACCCAAAGAAGATCTCCATGTGGTTCTCTAAACACTCAATCTTCTTACGCGTTTCTCGCGTATACGCGACCACTGCAGCCATTCTTCCCGCGGCAACAGATTTTGCTCCTCTCTTTAAACCCTCATACGGGATTTTGTCATCAAAGCTCATTAATTTTGGCATTTTTTCTTGGTAATTCCCTTCTTGGATTTGATGAAATACTCAAATGGTTCCTCGGGGACCTTCTTTTTCTTGCACAGAGCAGTTATCATGTTAGAAAATAAGAGATTACCTCAGTTTCTTTTGGCGCATTCATGGATTTGCTCGTAGATGAGTTCTCTAACATTGAATACTCTCATGTAGATTATCGAGTGTAATAGCATCAGTCTTTTCACTAGGACGGTCATTTTGTGAGAGGTTGCCATTAGTTTACCCTTGAGAAAGTGATTCCTCAACTTTACCACCGGCTTAAGGGCTCGGCGATCGACCATTTTCCTTTTTGGTGCATTTTCCTCAAATTTAGCCCACCCGAAACAAAGGTCTTCGAGTACTCCACTATAAGTCCCTTGGCCTGCTTCAACCACAAACCTCTTATATTGATCATTCACTTTCCCCAACTTGAAATATCTGTTGAGTGTTGAAGAGGAAAATCGAAGGAGTTTCCCTCTAACATAAACGGTGTGTTGGGGTGGGTCTTCTAGATGAGTGTAAAACTCTCTGACCATCGTCGGTGTTACGGCTTTAGGGTGACAAGTAAACTTCTCCCAGTTTTGTTTTTGAACTACATCCATTACTTTCGATCAGAATCGTTCTTCATTTTTTATGGAAAACGAAGCCATTGTCCAAATATACTTGTCGTTTTTAGAGGTTCTTGAATCGTGCCTCGGCTCCGACTGTTTGGAAACGCTCAAAGTATGGTGTTGGGGCTGGGTTTTTCTTCGATCTGGCCATGATACTTGTTGGTACAGTGTTTTTCAGGGCGGCGATGGGGTAGATTTATTGAAGGGAAAAATTTTCTTTTTGAAGGTGAGAAAGTGATGCACGATAAGGAAGATGGGATGGAAGTTAGTTTTTTTATTGGAAAAGTAATGGGTGGTTTCTTTGGGGCAATTGGGTCAAAATGAGAGGGGAAAAGATTATGCATTGAATGCTCAATATCTGATTGGACGTAAAGTGGGGAAAAGATGTTTTCCCTCTTTACAATTGTCGTCTAAAATTTTCTTTGCCCTAAGGTTTCTCTTCCTTTCATGCGTAAGTTCTCACCCCATGCTTTCACGTGTACTTTGCATGCCTACAATAAAGAGAATAGAAATAAAGTAAAACAAATAAATAGTGCATAAAATTACTTAATTTATTTATGTACAAAATTCAGATTTTCGTTACCTAGGCAACAAATTTTGTTCAGGTGAGTAAGGCAAACTCTTGGGCATTTTGTGTTGTTGATGTTGATTTGTCACGTATTACTTGTGCTCCTTTGAATTCCTTTAGTCTCTGCCCGTTTACTTTGAAAATGGATCCATCGTCCCGGTTCTTAATTTCTATTGCTCCATTGTCATGGACTTTATGTACGATGAACAGTCCTAATCATCTTGATTTTAACTTTCCTGGGAATAATTTGAGTCGTGAATTATAGAGCAGTACTTGTTGTCCATAATAAAATTTCCTAGGAACTATTTTTTTGTCATGCCATCGTTTTATTTTTTCTTTGTATAGGCGGGCATTTTCGTAAGCGTGGGCTCTGAATTCATCTATTTCATTCAGTTCCAAGAGTCTTCTTTCTCCAGCAAGCTGAGCATCCATGTTTAATTTCTTGATGGCCCAGTAAGCTTTATGTTCAAGTTCCACAGGCAAATGGCATTCCTTACCGTAGACAAGTTTGAATGGTGACATTCCTAGCGGTGTCTTAAATGATGTGCGATAGGCCCATAGTGCTTCATCTAGCTTTGGCAACCAATCCTTTTGACTTGGGTTGACTACTTTCTCAAGGATCTGTTTGATTTCCCGATTAGAGATTTCAGCTTGTCCATTAGTATAGGGGTGATATGCCATAGCTATCCGATGTCGTACTCCATATCGTTTCAGCGCCTTGGCAATTAATTTGTTATCAAAATGTGTGTCTTCATCACTAATGATAGCTCGAGGTGTTCTAAAACATGTGAATATGTTCTTGTGCAAAAACTTCAGCACAGTCTTGGAATCATTTTTAGGCATTGCAATGGCTTCCACCCATTTGGACACATAATCTACTTCCAAGAGAATGTACAGATCTCCAAAAGATGTTGGAAAGGGTCCCATGAAATCTATCCCCCATACGTCGAAAAGTTCATCTTCCAGACTGTTTTGCCATGGTATCTCATGTCTTTTTTAAATGTTCCCTGTTCGTTGGCATCTATCACATGACTTGTAGAATTTGTGTGCATCTTTGAACAAGGTTACCCAATAGAATATGGATTGAAGAACCTTCACCATTGTTCTCATCCCACCAAAATGTCCTCCATACGGTGATGAATGACATTGAAGTAGAATTTCCTTGTGCTCTTCTTCTGGGACACATATTCTGATTATTTGGTCTCCACATTGCTTGAATAGGAACGATTCATCCCAATAGTAATGTCGTACATCATGTCGAAACTTTTTTCGGCCCTGGCTAGATAAATCTGGAGGCACAATACCATTAACGAAAAAGTTGACTATATCAGCATACCACGGCACAGCCGTGAGAAATAAAATTTTCTCATCAGGGAAATCCTCTTGAATCTCTGTTATGTCATGACAATTAATTTTGTTATCTAGTCTAGACAAATGATCTCCTACTTGATTTTTCGTACCCTTTCTATCATTGACCTCTAAAACGAACTCTTGTAGTAATAATATCCATCTAATTAGCCTAGGCTTTGCATCTTTTTATTGATCAAATATTTAATGGCTGAGTGATCTGTATTCACAATTACTTTAGTGCCTATAAGATATGGAGATAACTTATCAAATGCAAATACTACTGCAAGAAGTTCTTTTTTAGTGGTGGTATAATTTACTTGTGCATCATTAAGAGTAAGGCTAGCATAGTCGATAACATGAAAGATTTTACTTTTTTTTTGCCCTAACAGTGCTCCAAATGCGTAATCACTAGCATCGCACATGAGCTCGAAAGGTTCATTCCAGTCAGGTGGAACAACGATTGTTGCTACTGAAAGTTTTTTCTTCAAATATGTAAAAGCATTCAAACAATCATCATTAAATACAAATGGTTGGTTTTGTTGAAGTAAAAGACACAAGGGTTTTGAGATTTGAGAAAAATATTTTATGAATCGCTTGTAGAAGCCTGTATGTCTAAGGAAACTGCGTACGCCTCCCATGTTAGTGGGCGGAGGTAGGTTTGCGATTACTTCCACCTTGTCTATATCGACTTCGATACCTTGACAAGAAATTTTGTGACCCAACACTATTCATTCGGTTACCATAAAATGGCATTTTCCCCAATTTAGTACTAAGTTGGCTTCTTCACATCGTTTCAGTACTTTGGATAAATTACCGAGACATCGGTTGAAATCGTCACCTGAGACGGAGAAGTCATTCATAAATATTTCCATGCACTCTTTCACCATATCTAGAAAAATGGCCATCATGCATCTTTGAAAGGTAGCTAGGGCGTTACACAGCCCGAACGATATTCGTCTAAATGCATAGGTACCATACGGACATGTGAAAGTAGTCTTCTCTTGATCCTCCGGTTTTATGGCTATTTTATTATATCCTGAATATCCATCAAGGAAGCAGCAAAATGTTTTTCCTGCTAGCCTATCAAGCATTTGGTCAATAAAAGGGAGGTAAAATGGTCTTTCTTTATGGCTTTATTTAGCTTCCTGTAATCCATACATATGCGCCAGCTCGTGACTGTTCTAGTAGTTAAGAGGCCATCATGTTCATTTTTAACCATGGTTACTCCACCCTTCTTTGGCACACACTACACCGGACTGAACTATGAACTATCGGATATAGATAAATCACACTCGTATCCAGCCATTTTATGATTTCCTTCATGACTACCTTCTTCATGATCGAATTGAGTCTTCTTTGTGGTTCAATCGAAGTATTATGGTTCTCTTCTAAATTGATCTTGTGCATGCATATGGTAGGGTTGATTCCCTTCAAGTCTGCCATTGTCCATCCGAGAGCCTTTTTTTGTTGTGACAAAACATTTAACAAACTATTCTCCTGTTCAAAGGTTAGATTGGCAGAAATTATCACTGGTAAAGTTTCATCACTACCTAGGTATGCATATTTCAAATGTGATGGAAAAGTTTTAAGTTTCGATTTAGGTGCATCCAATAGAGATGATTCTGGGGGGTTAACTTCATTAAAATCTAATGGTTTGAATTTCATACCTGATCTAGTATGAAGGAAACTAGATTGTTCCTCTGACTCTCCTTCATAATCTGCCTTGGTGTCGTTAGCAGGGAATCTGTTTAGCGCTTTATTAAGACTACTGTTGCCAAGGCCATAGTTCTCAAAATTGTCTTCCAAATATATTTCGCTTGAGCCATGATTTTTTTGTTTATTTGTCATGGTTATTGAGTTGTGGCACAAAATATTGTATTCATCTAGCTTTAAAAATTCATCATGGCCAAGAATTATCTTTTCCTCTTCTTCTATTGAGTCCATGTCTCTAATGCATTAGCATTCTTCTGAATCATCCATATATTTCATGGAGTTGAATACATTGATTGTGACGTTTTGCTCTCCTACCCACATTGTGAATTCTCCCTTCTCGCAATCTATTAAGATTCATCCAGTGGCTAAAAAGGGTCGTCCAAGGATGATAGGTGCATTTTCATTGGATTCATAGTCCAAGATGAGGAAATCAATTGGAAATACGAATTTGTCCACCTTCACTATGACATCTTCTATTCTTCCCCCAGGACGTACATAAGACCGATCAGCTAGATGTAGGATAATTGTGGTTAGGAAAGCGTTATACCTTTCTAGTTTTAAAAATATGGACTTTGGTATTAAATTTACACTTGACCCTAAGTCAACAAGAGCTCGTCCTACAAAGTTATTACCAATTGAACATGGTATTACAAAACTACCTGGGTCTTTTTGTTTTGGTGGGAGTTCACTTACTGCAGAGTAGATTTCTTTTGTCGTGGAAACATTTTCAACCTTCCTCTTCTTTGTAACGATGTCTTTTAAAAACTTAGCATAGGAAGGCATTTGATCGATAACTTCAAGTAAAGGCAAGTTGATATACAACTGATCCAGAACATCAATAAATTTCTTGAACTGGATATCATTATTATATTTCTTTAATCATTGAGGGAACGGTAGTGGAGGTCTTACGTCATCTGCTATTGGTGCTGAGGAATCTCTGGCCTTGGTAATAAATTTCCCATTATCTGGTTGATGATTTTCGAAGCCTTCATCCTTTTCCTTCTTTTCAAATAATTCATCATTCTCTACATCTTTGGCTTGATCTTCTGGTTGTGTGATGCCTTGGTAAGAATTTTTCAGATGTTCTCCCCCAAACTTGTCATTCTGGTTAACCCGTGTTCCACTCCTTAGTGTAAGTACACTGGACTGCTCCTTTCCATGATGCTTAGTGATTTCAGTATCACTAGGGAGATTTCCTTATGGGCGGGAATGTAATGCCGTGGCAATTTGACCCACTTGGTTCTCTAATGCTCTCAGGGATAAGTTATAGCTTTGCAAAAGAGTCGCTTGACTTTGCAACAAATTTCCTTGGTTTTTTCTTGTTGATGAGTGTTCTTGCATCAGAGTCTTTGTTGCAGCCATGAAATCTTTTGTTGAGGCCATGAATTCCTACAATGAAACTTCCAAGGAGTTAAAATTGGAGTTTGTATTAGAGGAATAAGTTGTACCTTTAGTGTTCTGTCAGGACAGCTGATGATATTGATTCTGAAAATGTTGCTAGTCCGAGTTACTCTGTTATGGCCTATTGTAATTCATTGCTTGATTTTTATTGTTTCCTTGATTACTCCATGAAAATTTGGAAGTTGTCTCCGGCCAGGATTATATGTATTTGAGTAGGGGTTATTGTTTCTTCGGTTGTAATTGTCCACGTAATTGTCCACAAAATTGGTAAACTCGTGATTTTCTAGACATTCATTCTCATGATGGTTGCCGTGACAAAATATGCATACATTATTGGTTTCCTTGACTTTTCTCACCTTATTAGGACGCTGCAAATTTTTCTACATATTAGTTATGGCAAAAAGTTGAGCAGCTACTGAATCTTTACCCTGAATTTCATATGCTCAAGAGGCTTTTCTGCTGGTTCCCATCCTTGTAGTTGGGAATTGATAGTCGTTATTTGCTATCCTATCGAGGATATCAAAGGCTTCCTCGGGTGATTTGTCAAGAAAGGTGCCATTTTCTAAGGCATCTAACATCATTCGAGTAGGTGCATTAACTCCGTTGTAAAACATCACTACTTGAGTCCAGTCATGAAATCCCTGGTTTACATACTTACGAAGTAAACTTTTATACCTATCCCAACATTTGTATATTGATTCATCATCTTCTTGGAGAAAACTTGCAATATCATTGCGAAGCTGTGTATTCATATTGGGTGGATTGTATCGAAGTAGGAAACTTTTGCATAAATCCGCCCAAGATTCCATTGAGCCTGAATGAACTCCACTGAGCCAAGCTCTTGATCTATCGCGTAGGGAATAAGGAAAAAGTTTAAGTTTAAGCACATCTTCATGCATACATTATTGTTGGAATGAATCGCACACTTCAAGAAAGGCACAAATATGTTGTCTAGCATCCTCATTAGGTGAACCATCAAATTGACCGATGGAATTTAGCATGTTAAACATCACTGGTTTAAGCTCAAAATGGGTTGCTTGTACTCAAGTGCCATGATGCCTGAATTTAGATCGTAAAGAATTGGGTTCAAGTGATCTCGTATTGCTCGTAGTCTTGCAACTTCTCGCTGAAGATTAATTAACGCATCAGGATCTATCTGATCTCCCATGTTGTTACCTTGAAATTGTAGTTGGTTCATATACTCTCTGGTTCATTGGTCACATCGTCTTTGTCTAAACAACTATTCAATTTCAGGGTCGAATGGTTCTAATGGTTTACCAGCAGATATCAGGGTCATGCAATGATAAAAACCTACAAAACAAAATAATAAAATACGTTAAACTATGTAAATATAAGGTGACAAGAAAAAATTTATTATGGTGAAAAATAAAAATTTTGTCTTTAGCCAATCCCCAGCAACGACGCCAAAAACTTGATCTTTTGTAAATGTATATGCTAAGGAAAATAACTCTATGCAAGTATACTCAATCGAATCAAGTAATATAGGGTAAGTGAGTTATCGTCTCCTCAGGGATTGGTCGATTATTTTTAAGCTTCACCACAACCAGAACTAGTTGTCACAAGCTAAATCATATAATCTTGTCAAATTAGAAAACTATTAGTAATAAAGTAAAACAAGGAAATATTGTAAAATATGGTTGTAGAAAAGTTTGGTTGACAAAATAAATATGCAAAACTATCGAATTAAAATAAAGCAAAGGCAAACGTTGATTCAAATATATTCAAAACAACCTCACATATTCAGCCTTATCACAGAGAATTCATGCTAATCTTTTGTTATGCCCAACAATTATTCTAAGTCCAGAATGAATTGTTATGACATGCTTAAGTTGTCCAACATGATTACTAAGTATTCTTAGATGGTTGTTAGAGCAATACTACTCAGCGTTAACTACTACCCTTGGTTTTTCAGACTGTTGTGTTAGTAATACCTCTCAGCGGAAACTATAATTGTTGCTTATCATCTAGCGTCTATCCCTTTTAGTCGATTGAAACCCGCTCCTTATCTTTAAGGTAGACAAGTTAGGACATCATCATCCCAGATCATTTCCATTGTTCACGTAGATCCATCTTAATTCTCTCGAATCTAAGAATCAATATCTAGACAAATGGCAATCTCTCGACTCTCTTACAATGCCAAGACGTGTTTCACCTAGACCCAAGGCAATCTCTCGAAGCTCTTACAGTGTCAAGGTAAAATATTCAAACAATGAACAAAACAGTCATGAGCAAATTTATAATTCATCATTCATAAAGCAGAAAATAATTGTTTAGGTAAACAAAGATTAACACTAAGTAAGACAGTTCATGGTGTTATCAAAAAGTCAACCGAGTATCATTGTTTTAATACAACCCCAATTACGTAGAGAAATTAAGAACAAAGGAAGAACGACTCCTAAAATTGGTGGCTCTATCGTGACAATTCTGATCAACACCGCGCCTACCCTGACGATCAGCCTCCCTCGAGGTCTGACCGCCGCTCTGCTACAGCCTGGCTATGGAGGACACCAAGGGCGGTTGGTTGGTAAACTGTGGGGAAACACTACAGTTACTCTCTTACACTTCAAGTAAAGCTCTCCTAACTTCCTTGCCTCTTTTGTTGGCAGCTATGGCTGGGTATTTATAAAAGGAAATCTCCTAGGGTTTCGCATAAGTGAAGATTCCTTATATACCCGTTATTGCCTTATCCAGGCTAAAAAAGGAAAGGTGGCTGGCTGTTGTCAGAATCTTGAGGGCTTGCTTGCACATGAGGGAAGTCGTACAGCTGGCATGTGACATAGGTGATTTCATCATATCCGTTTTAGACTTTCAAGAAAAACCTTACATTGGCGAGATAAATCTGGTGTTTACTTTCTTTAACTTCTCTATTCCATTAGCCCTTACAAATTACGTTATCGTGACTGAAATGTTCTTCCTAAGTAAATTTCCTGCACATACATAATCCACTCAGACCCTTTCTACTCAGCAGCATCAGTCAAACCAAATAAATTTTGCCGAAGCAAAACTTATCCACCACAAATAAATATAACTAAATGCAACTAATATGTTGTGCATACTTTGTTTAGATGAGCAATAACTTAAGTAAAAAGACTAGAAATAAAGTCTTTTTATGGAGTTATTACCAAGAAATCAAACAAAAGAGAAGAGTTTTTCATTTCTATTTTACTTTCTCATGTAAATATTTTGTTATTATGAGCTAAATTTTGTAAACACCTTCCTATTTAGAGGTTTTCTTTTATTACATTTCTTTTCCTTGTAAAAGGGTTTTGGTTCTAGCTGAGCCTTTGAAACGTTATGGAATCTTGTAAATGTTATCTCTTTGTCCTTGAAAAAGAAAAAAAAAACAAATTAGTGAATTTGTTAGAAAATCCTTAGTGAGGAGCTAAGGTAGTGGAGGTAGACTTAGTTGAGAAGTTGAACCACTATAAATAGCTGTGCAAAATTTTCTATATTTTATTCTCCTTACTCCCTAAACAAGTTTTTTTCCAATTCACCCCCTTCTGCAATTTTCGGTTGATCAAATTGAGCTTAAAAAATCTTAACAATTGGTAACAGAGCTTGACTTATTAGAAGGTTTAACAACCTTGAGACGATCCTAGAAGAAGCTCTACCGATTTCCAAAAAGATTTCTTCGACCTCCGACTCTTACTACCTTAAATATTCTCAACCGGTCAACAAGCCATCATATTTCAATTGAACAAATTATGCCTATTGGAAGAATAGGATGATGCTCTTCATTCAAGCCAATGATCTAGGAGCTTGGAACTCAATCATGAAGGGTTACTCCACTCCACCCGGTGATATGGATGATTGGAGAGATAGAGAAAATAAGAAGTTCCAATTCAATGCTAAGGCTATGCACATCCTTTTTTGTGCATGAGGCCCGGATGAATATGGAAGAGTCTCATTTTATTCCAATTCCAAGGAAATATCAATAAGTTCCAAGTCACTCATGAAGGAAACGATGAAGTGAGGGAAACCAAGATAAGTCTTCTCAACCGTAGCTACAAGAATTTCAAGATAAAATCTGATGAAGATATCAAAGCTATGACGGATAAATTTTCTGGGATTGTCAATGACCTCAAGGTATTTGGAGAAGTAATCTCTAATGAGAAGCTTGTGAGGAACATGATCTACTATCTTCTAAAGTCTTGGCAATCGAAGAAGATGATGATCATTGAGGCTAAGAATTTAAAGTCTCTCACTCTCAATGAGCTGATTGGTTCTCTTCTCACTCTTGAGTTGATGGTGAAGTAAGAGAAAGAAAATGAAGAGAAAAAATAAGAAGAATGAGGAGGTAGGCATAGCCTTCAAATCTACAAATGAGAGCAATCAATATTCAAATGAAGAGGTGGATGAAGACGATGATGAAGAAGAAGAGATAGTTAAGCTCTTCAAAAGATTCAAGAGATTCATGACTTCTAAGGAAGTAAAGCATGAATCGAGCAAGAAGAAGAGTCCCTCTGTGTGATTCAATTGACAAAGAATGGGGCATGTAAAGTATGAATGTTTCATCCTAAAAAAGAATGGATCAAGCAAGAAAAAGGCATTTGTGGCAACTTGGAGTGATGAAGATGACTCTAATGATGAAGATGAAGTAGTCAACCTATGCCTCATGGTCATCGGAGAATATTCAATGGTAACTTCTAACTCAAATGAATTAGATTCTTATTCTTTGATGAGTTACAAGTTTCTTACAATGAGTTGTATTTGGAATTTGATACCATGAATTCCAAATATAAGAAATTAAACAAATATAAGGAATTTGATTATTTGGTTTTGAAAGCAAAAGTTGATTTTGAAAAACAAAATGAATATTTGAAAAATGATTTAGAGCTTTCAAAAGTTAAAATCAATGATTTAGAAAAAAAAATCATTTGAAAGTTAAGCTTGAGAGCTTAACAAAAGAAAAAGAATTAATTTCTAAAAACAACTCATTATGTTTAAAAATGACAAAATGCTCACATTGTCATTTTCATGGTCATTTGGAATATACTTGTCATTTGAAGAAAGGAAAACGTTTTAAAATTAGACAAGTATGGGTTCCCAAGGGAACAAGGTACATTGAAACTAACGTCCAAGGATCCAAAGCAATTTGGATACCAAAATCTACTTAAATGTCTTTTGTAGGTGTGTAGGAGCAATGGTGATGAAAATGAAGATACTCAAATGCTCTAGCCATACTTGAAAAGGAATTGGTAACCCTTAATGCTTTTGTTTTTGATTATTTGGTTGCTCATTTAAGTTTAAGCATGCATGAGTTTTGATTTTAAATGATTTTATGTTTTGTATCTCATGTATGTTAAAAAGGTGTAATTATGAACACTTTAAAGATTTAATGGTTTTTCATAATTTTTGTTCATCATAATGAATTTTGGTTAAAATTGGTTTTAAATGAAAATAATATATCTCTAACAATTGATATCGATTTTCAAAATGTTTTTATTTTAAAAAAATTTAAGTTTTTGATCTAAATTTAAATGTTTATGCATGTAATTTAAAAATCCAAATGATATCTCTCTAACAATAGATATAACAATTTTCAAATGCATAACATTTTTGGAAAGCTTTATGCATATGCACTTAATTTCAACATTTGGTATTGCATAGCAAAAAAAAAACATCAAATTCAGCCCAGGAACTAATAATTTACTCACAATATGCAACTGATGTAAAAATGTTAAAATGATCCTAAAATAATCCTAATGATGCTAAAGTTCAAGTTTAACCTAGGTAAAAATGTTCTATGTAATAATTCTTTTGGAGAGTTATCATAATATAAAAATCATCCTAACACACAACTAATACATTCTTCCTAACATCAAATCAACAATCAATCATGCTTATAAATCAAGATTTGCATAATTGGTTATTTTTATCATTATAGGCATAGTAATGCACATTTTAAGCTTATTTTGGTAAATTTACCTGTTCTAACACTTAAAGATGACGAAGAGCTCTAAATCATAATATCACAAAATTGATTATGCTTACAACCATAGCATACCAAACTGATTGATCATGTGTGCAGCTATAGCATACCAAACAATCATTATACTAATGCATCATTCATCGTCATGTGATCATAAAATGAAACATTAAACCACAGTTGAAATCCAATGTTTAAAGTTCCACTATCCAAAATTAAAGTTTAAGTCAACACTAACTAATCTCTAAAATTGTAAAGAGAATCTCCCATTATCATAATTTTATCTACAACCATGATCGAAGATCAAACTGCGAATAAAAACTTCACAATTTTACAAGTTATTTCTTTTCTTTTCTTGAAAGAGGATACTTTGTATTAATGATAAACAAAGTACACCACCTCAAGGACCTCATTAAAAAACTCGCTAACCCTAAATAGAGGAAAAAGAGTGTACCTTGAGGTGGTAAGGAACTAATACACAAACAATATTCAGACCATACCCCGGCCCTACCACAAACCCCAATCCAACAACACATACTGACCGGCAAATTGAAGAAAGCCTAACTGAGAACCAAATGCATACAGCAAAAACCAGTGAAGTGAAGCTTAACAACGAAACAATACAACAAAGAAACTCCAAACTGCAACACCGATCTCTAACAAGTCCACGGCATAACTAAAAACTCC